>NC_079491.1:109375620-109678651 GCF_020520425.1 Spinacia oleracea | reverse complement strand
TTGTGTCAATTATTCATGTAAAAGACATTCTAGAATTCCCAAATTCGAAGCCTAACTATGACTTTTCGGAGGTTTTAGTTTTTCGAACGCAAAATTTATAACTTTTAAGATGTTAAAAGAAATATTTGCGCTTCTTGTTGTTAAATCTTGAATTTTTGATTGACCTACTGTATATGTTTAACTAATTTAAGTGCCTAAGCTTGTTAATTATACAACCTACTTCGTAATTGTAATTAATTTGTTGAAATTCGAATAATTTAGAATTTGATTTGATTTTCATAATTAATTGACGATTTAATTAGGCATCCATGATTAAAAACCACCATAAAAATTGTTAATTTTTGATAAATTTTAAATTTTTATGACCTAGATTTGAATCCATGATAATCGGAAATTAATTGATTAATAAATTTTCGATTTTTCGCCCTAAATTTATGAAATTAATATGATTTATTAATTTGTCAGTAAATTTGAATTAAAAAGTTTTAATTTTTATGAAATTCGCTCATGAATGTTGCACGTACAAAGCAAAGGAAGCTACGTCTTACCCTTAAGGGGTGTTGTATAGTGCGGGCATGCGACGACGAGCAAAGGAGCTCGTCGCCCATGCGGTACGAATGCAGCGAGCAACAAGCAATGGCGCGCGCGCGAGGCAATGGTGCTGGGCGTGTGTGCTGTGCGATGGGCGATGGCCGATGGGCAAGGCATAAGCCGAGCGAGCATACGCGTGTGGGCAGCGAGCGTGCTGCGCCACAGTGCGCGCTGTCTCGCCCAGCGAAGAGACCAGATGCGTCGAGTGAGGCAGGCTGCGCGCAGCATGGCCTGGGCTGGCTGGATGCGTGTGGCTTGCTCGTGGGACGTCGTGCGATCAATCGTTGGGGCGCTGCTGCCTCGTGACTCGATGGGGCTTGGGTGCAAGCCCAAGTGCCTCGTCTTGTTACGATTGATGTGCTTTGATTTTAATTTTAAATTTTCAGTTCGGAAACGATTTTAATTAACTTTAAAATTCGTAATTTAAATTGTTTTCTCGGAATTTAATTTTGAATAATCTAATTATTATAAATTCTAATTTATACTAATTATTTAACTAAAATTAAAACCTTGAATAAATTTAAATTCATTTATTCAATTCAACTGAAAATAAATTTATATGAGCTTTAAAATTTTAATTAAATTTTTATGTTCCGGTTAGACTAGGAAATACATTTTTATGTTTAAAATTAGTAAAGCATGTAAAGTTATTGGTTTAAGTGGGAGCCTTTAGCCATAAACTCTTGATTAGGTCTACATTCCTTTAAGGTTAAAACAACTTGATTAGAATTAATAAGGATTGAATAATTGGTAGATTATTGGAACCCTTGATTAATTGCTGCAAATGTTTATGTGATGCATAATATGTTCAACTAACCAGCTATGTGGGCCATTCATGATAATGAATGGGTGAATGGTATACATTGCATATGTACTGTTTTGCAGGTTATTGAAAGTGACTAGTATGGCCCAAATAGGATAGTAAATATGGTCTGCGTACCATTAATTTGAATGTAAAATTTGTCTAATGCACCAAAGTTTTTAATTTAAATATGGTCTGCGTACCATCAAATAGTTGTAATTAGTTTAAATTATAGCTTATCCTATTTGAAGAAAATGGCGCCTCCCATGGTGAAATTCAAGACGGAGTTTCCAATCCATTTTAAAGACGGAATGTGAAGTTGAAGCTTCAAGATGAAGTCGGGCCATACTAGATCACATTTATATCTTATGCATGTTTTAAGTTATTTATTGCTTTAAATATGTCTTAATTATGCATGAGATTATGGCTTGATTATGTTGCATGATTAAGGATTTTAGTTCACTTAAAATCTAACCAACATAGTAAGATCCTTAAGTTCCAAACTTTAAAAATTGAGTTAAAAGGTGCCATGCCAAAATAACACTTACTTGGATAACCTTTACATCAATCTTAGTAATGGTTTTCCGCCATAGCGAGGTGTTACTTATTGATTCTAAAGGGGTAAGGTACACAAATAATTGTGAGTACATGTTAGTTTCGGTGAAACTCAACGATATAAGTAAGGAGTCCTTTTATGTCATGGCAAATGAGATAGGTTTACCTAATAACTTCTTAGACGTACCTATCAACCAAGAGTAGTTTCTAGACTATTAGCAAAGGCTTTGCTTACCTAAAGTATTTTAGAATTGAGTCTAAAAACATAATGTGCTTAATTCTTCAATGATTTAAGGATCTTGGAATCATTTTATTCACCTGCTGGAACACATAACTTGAATAAAATGCTTAATAAATGATAAATTGTGCATGTTTGCTAAAATTTGAATTTATAAAGAGAAACTGTGAATGGTTATTTATTTGTTTATTCTTTTTCAATTGTAGTTTTAATTATGGCAAACAACAATTCATTCAACATCCGATCAATTCTCGAAAAGGAGAAGTTGAAAGGGAAAAACTTCCTTGACTGGCAAAGGAACTTGCAAATAGTTCTGATGCAGGAAGAAAAGGAGTATGTCCTGGAAGAGGCGATGCCCGAAGCCGCGGGCGATGGGGTCACCCAGGCAGCCCTCAATCGTTGGATTGATGCCAACAAGGATGTGAAATGTCTAATGCTTGCAACCATGAGTGCAGATCTACAGAAAACGTTCATCAACTCAGATTCTTTCACGATCATCAGTGAGTTAAAGAACATGTTCCAAGATCTGGCTCGAGTCGAAATATTGGAGACTCATAGGCAAATTCTTGAGACCAAGCTTAAGAAAGGCGAGCCCGTAAGTCCACATATTCTCAAAATGATTGGACTCATTGAAAATATGAGTCGGCTGGATCAGCAATTCTCTCAGGAAAAGGTTGTACACACCATCCTCCATTCTCTTCATAGCGGGTATGATCAGTTCAAGCTGAACTACAATATGAATAGTCTGGACAAAACGCTCACTGAGCTTCACGGTATGCTGAAGACCGCTGAAAAAGACGCTCAAAAGTGATCGATAAGCAAGATGTGCTTATGGTGCGTGGGGGCAAGTTCAAGAAATCTGGCAAGAAGAGGAATGGTAAGAAAGGGGCAACAAGGCTAGCCCGACTAAGCAACCTGGCGGCACAAAATCTGAAAAGAAAAAGGCGAGCCAACCCACTTCTGAATCTAAAAGCTTCTACTGCAAGAAGAAGGGGCATTGGAAGAGAGATTGCTTGAAGCTTAAGGAAGATCAGAAGAACGGAACAGTCGTTCCATCTTCAGGTATTTTCGTTATAGACTGTATACTTGCAAATTCAACTTCTTGGGTATTAGATACTGGTTTTGGCTCACATTTATGTTCCAATTTGCAGGGACTATGAAGAAGTAGAAGGTTAAGCAAGGGTGAAGTCGACCTACGAGTGGGAAATGGAGCACGGATTGCTGCATTAGTTGTAGGAACTTATTATTTGTCGTTGCCCTCTGGGCTAGTTTTGGAACTGGAAGATTGTTTCCATGTTCCAAGTCTTACTAAAAACATCACTTCTGTTTCTTGCTTAGATGCTAAGGGATTTTCCTTTTTAATAAAAGACAATATATAGTTGCTCGTTTTATTTTAAAGAGATGTTTTATGGATCTGCTAGATTAGTCAATGGACTTTATTTATTAGATCACGACAAAAAAGTTTATAACATAAATACCAAAAAGGCCAAAAAGAATTATTCAGATCTCACCTATCTGTGACATTGTCGATTAGGCCATATTAACTTAAAACGCATAGAAAGAATTCAAAAGGAAGGAATTCTAGAACCATTTGACTTAGAGGATTATGGTAAGTGCGAATCATGTTTACTTGGCAAATTGACAAAGCAACTTTTCTCTAAAGTTGGAGAAAGAGCAAATGAACTATTGGGTTTAATCCATACAGATGTATGTGGACCAATGAGTACAAATGTTAGAGGTGGTTTCAGCTACTTTATCACTTTCACTGATGGCTTCAGTAGATATGGTTATGTCTACCTGATGAAGCATAAGTCTGAGTCCTTTGACAAATTCAAGGAATTTCATAGTGAAGTAGAGAATCAATTAGGCAAGAAGATTAAGGCACTGCGGTCTGATAGAGGCGGTGAATATCTGAGCAATGAATTTGATGACCATCTGAAAGAATGTGGAATTCTATCAGAATTGACTCCTCCTGGAACACCTCAATAGAACGGTGTGTCGGAACGAAGGAATAGAACCTTGCTAGACATGGTTAGATCAATGATGGGTCAGGCCGAACTTCCAATAGAATTTTGGGGACATGCACTAAATACAACTGCACTCACTATAAATAGAGCTCCATCTAAAGCTGTTGAAAAGACTCCATATGAGTTATGGTTTGGAAAGCCTCCAAAAGTGTCTGTTCTTAAGATTTGGGGATGTGAAGTATACGTCAAACGATTAATTTCAGACAAACTTCATCCAAAATCTGACAAATGTATCCTTGTGGGCTATCCAAAGGAAACAAAGGGGTATTACTTCTACAATACATCTGAGAACAAGGTGTTTGTTGCTCGAGACGGTATCTTTTTGGAAAGAGATCACATTTCCAAAATGACAAGTGGGAGAAAAGTAGACCTCAAAGAAATTCGAGTCGAACAACAAACTCTAGAGAATGCTCAAGATGACATTCAGGTTGAAACTCAGATATCGTTAGAAGTATCTGGTGAGAATCAAGGACCATCTAGAAATGTAACCCCGCATAGATCGCAGAGATATAGATCTCAACCGGAAAGGTACTTAGGTATTTTGACGAACGAGAGCTATGAAGTTCTATTACTTGAAAGTGATGAACCTGCGACTTACAAACAAGCTATGACGAGCCCTAGCTCCAAGCAATGGCAAGAAGCGATGCAATCTGAATTAGACTCAATGTCTGAAAACCAAGTTTGGGATTTGGTGGATTTGCCAGATGGCTACCAAGCCATAGGAAGCAAATGGGATTTCAAACTAAAAAAAGACAAGGATGGGAAACTTGAAGTTTTCAAAGTTAGATTATTTGCAAAAGGTTACAGGCAAGTCCACGGTGGGGATTACGATGAAACCTTTTCACCAGTTGCAATGCTAAAGTCTATTCGCATAATGTTAGCAATCGCTGCATATTACGATTACGAAATATGGCAGATGGATGTTAAAACCACTTTCTTAAACGGCGTTTTAACAGAAACTGTGTTTATGTCACAACCTAAGGGTTTTGAGGATCCAAAGAATGCTAAAAAAGGTATGCAAGCTTAAGAAATCAATCTACGGATTGAAGCAAGCATCAAGGAGCTGGAATATACGTTTTGATGAAGCAGTCAGTGACTTTGGATTTATCAAGAACGTAGACGAATCTTGTGTATACAAGAAGGTCAGTGGGAGCAAAATTGCTTTTCTAGTATTATATGTCGACGACATATTACTTATCGGAAATGACATTCCTATGTTGAACTCTGTCAAGATTTGGCTTACGAAATGTTTTTCGATGAAGGATCTAGGAGAAGCACAGTACATAATGGGCATCAAGATTTACAGAGATAGATCTAAAAAGATGATTGGACTCAGTCAAAGCACTTATATCAATAAGGTGCTTGAAAGGTTCAATATGGCAGATTTCAAGCGAGGCTACCTACCCATGTCTCATGGAATGACTCTAAGCAAGACTTAGTGCCCAAAAACACTAGATGAGCGTAGACGAATGAGTGGTATTCCAAATGCATCATTAATTGGTTCAATAATGTATGCTATGATATGTACACGCCCGGATGTTGCGTACGCACTTAGTGCTACGAGCAGATACCAGTCAGACCCAGGAGAGGCACATTGGACTGCTGCCAAGATTATTCTGAAGTACCTGAAAAGGCACAAAGATGATTTCCAGGTCTATGGTGGAGATGGTGAATTAATTGTTAAAGGCTATACGGACGCAAGTTTCCAAACCGACAAGGATGATTTAAGATCACAATCTGGGTTTGTCTTCTGCCTCAACGGAGGTGTAGTAAGCTGGAAAAGTGCTAAGCAAAACACCATTGCGGATTCTACAACTGAGGCAGAGTACATTGCTGCACATGAAGCAGCAAAGGAATCTATATGGCTAAGGAAGTTCATAGGTGAACTTGGTGTAGTCCCCTCCATTAAAGGACCAATAGCTCTGTATTGTGATAATAATGGAGCTATTGTACAGGCAAAGGAGCCTAGACACCACCAAAGAGTCAAGCATGTACTTCGTAGATTTCACCTTCTACGAGAGTTCGTTGAAAGAAAAGAAGTCGAGATAAGCAAGATTGGAACTGATGAAAACATCTCAGATCCATAAACTAAACCTCTGCCGCAGGCGAAGCACAACTCGCACACTGCAGCTATGGGAATCAAGTATGTTGGAGAATGGCTTTGATGTCCTCATTTAATGTTTTAAAGTTTTAGATTTTAATACTATGTAAAACATTATTGGTTAACCATTCACATAAATGAATAGAATTCATTTTTTTATTTAATTTGTGGTTTATTAAATGATGAGTCCCTTCAATTTGACGATATATTCAAGATAGATTGTCAGAACCAGTCCTGTGACTAAGAAATGTCTATCAAGTGAAATTGAATGTCAAAAGTTGAAAATGGTCCCTGATCGGAGTTTTCTATAAAGATGGACGCATAGAAAACGTTAGACGACTAGAATGCAAGATGACTAGTAGTTTTGTTTCTTGAACTATGTGGACATGGAAATGTCGCAATCATTTGCATAGATACTTACTTTGGGAAGACTAGTATCGGACAGACCTATAAAATTTTGCTGTAAGAGATGAAAATCTGTCATAAGTAAATTTCATTAAAATTATTAGACACTAATCCTCAATACATGAGTGATTTGAGATTACTCGTTTGAGAACTGCTTACTTTGACATTGTCAACCGTCGCACCGTAAAAGGAGGCTATAAAGGCAACGCTCGGGTAATCACCTATCATACGAATTCTAATCTCAAGATCGCAAGATTGGGATTGTCCTCCCATAAATCGGGATGAGATGCGGAAATTTGTACAAGGCCGCTCGGAGAGCTAGAAACTGTAAAATGCATGGCCGTGCTCAGATGAATCATAGGCTATGATTATCTTTTTATTTGATCAGTTGAACTCTGAAACCGAGAAACAGCTCTGGACATAATAAGGATGACAACTCTTACCTTATGTTCAAGAGCAAGCATCGAGTGACAAAGGAATTAGGAAATGCACACTTGTCCCTAAGGACAAGTGGGAGACTGAAGGAAATAATGCCCTTGGTCCAAGTATGCATTTAATGGTAACTCTAATAAATGCGGTTCAGTGTTAATTATACAAGTTAATAATTCAGTGAGATCAAGTGAATTGTATGCCTAGCTAGAGGCCGCTTCAGTTCAAGTGGATTAATGATATTAATCCACAGCTTACTCTTGACTGAACCCGTAGGGTCACACAAATAGTACGTAAACGGATCAAGTATTTAATGGCATTAAATACTCCATCTATGGATATTCGAAATCGACGGATCTTGGTTCCAGTGGGAGCTGAGATCGTCAAAAGCAAATAATGAATACTCCAGAAACGATGATATTGCCGGAAACGGAAATATGTATCGTATCGGAAATATAAATATTATCCAAGTCTTAGATGTTGCCGGAAACGGAAACATGGTACGTATCGGAAAATATTATCAGAAATGGAAATATTGCCGGAATCGGAAATATTGCCGGAAACGGAAATATTGTCAGAATCGGAAATATTATCGGAATCGGAAAATAATTCCGGAAACGGAAATATTAAATTTTGTTCGAAACGGAAATTAATTCCGGAATCGGAAATGTTAAATATTGTTCGTATCGGAAATGAATTCCGGAATCGGAAAATCACTCGGAAGCGCGTCGTACGAATAAACATCGGACGAGCTTGCTAGACGCAAGGCCTAGCACGAAGCTAGGCCTAACGCCTAGCGAAGCCCGCGCGACTAAACAAGCAAAGCCCAAGCGCGAGCAAGGCCAACAGGCGCGCGCCCCTCGTGGGCTGCGAACACTTGCTGGGCCTGGGCTCAGCTCGCGCGCGCCCATAGGCTCCCCTCATGGGCTGCTGTGCGTGCGTGTGTGTTTGAGCTTGTGTACGAAACCTTGATAGATTAGGATTCGTATAAGATTGATTTCCTAAGTCTACTAGATAAATTAAGTGATTGAATTTAAGATTAATTCAGATTCGCTAAATCGTTTCCTAGTAGGATTCTAATATTCGATGCCCATACCCTATAAATAGGTGATCATGGCTCACAATTTATAACGAGTTTTCCAAGTATTCAATCGAGTTTTAGGCATAAAATTCAGTCATTATTTGCTACATAAAAACCGAAAACACATAGTACCTTTGGGGCAATTCTAGTTAATTAAACCTAAGGCGGATCCGGACGTGCTGTGGACTATCTACGGAGGGGCGACACTTGGAGTCCTAAAGACTTGTTCTTGTTTTGTTCGGGCGCAGCAAGGGAGGGCAGGCTACAAAGAGTATGCATCCTAAATTATGCTAATTGTTATGTGGAAATTAATTTGGAATCCTGGCTTTTATGGTTTTTCCGCATGATTTATATTCATTTATATGTATCATAACCTAACATGTAGGTTGTCCACATTTTCCTGATCTTCATCCATCTGTTGTTGACTATTTAAGGCTACATTCATGAATAAACTTGCGCGAGTACCACATTTTTAGAACTTGTATTCTTACCATCATCAACAACTTTTGTAACAAGCTGCTTCACTACTTATACTTGCCATTTCAATGCTCTTGTTTACATACTTCGGTTTATCAATCTCCTTTTAATAATACAAATACGTAAGGTTTACAAATATAGGTATACTAATTAAAACATTACCTTAATGACCACTAAGTCTTGTAAATTGTAAAATCTGCTGTTAGAACTCTAAAGTCTTAAGGTTCTTAAGGCCATGTCTTATTTTGTAAATTCTTGATCAGCGGATACAGGAATATATAAGTGTAGATTGGTGTTTTGGCACTGACAACTTTAGAGTTCGGACTTCTGAAGTCAGCTTTCAAAATAATTATTAGCAGAAAAAGTGACTAATTACTAGGAGATCTATTGTATATCATGTTAATTAGTTGACGAATTATACACCATTTCACTGTCATTCAACTTGGAACTGAGAATAACCGATTCAATGCCAACACTCCCTAATGGTGCTTTATTAGGATATTTAGATTGCAAGAAGAAAGAAAGATGCGGACTAGCTAATAGATCTTGTGAAATATCACTAAGATTCAGAACTTATGAGAGTCAAAAGGTGATTGTTGAGGTCAGCTTGCACTCTTTAGTCATCCATAAAGGGAGGGGTGAAGGAAAAGTACAGATAGATAAGGGAAAAGGGGAAGGAAATCTGACAAAAAATGAAGTAAACAAACATACATAAAGGCAAAAATAAATCATTTCACTAGATTTTTAGAACAACCCGCATCCCAAGCTAAAACAAGTGTAAAACGCATATTAGTAAAAAAAAACTAGATTAACCTTTTTGCACGATCTCTATAGCAGCTGAGAGTGATACTTGTGCTTCATTTCCTCCTAATGCTTGTTGTTGATTCTTACCTGATGTGGCCTAAATTAGAAAGTGACGTATGGCTTTCTTATGTTAGCCCAAAAGGCAGGCCCAACTCGGAAAGGTCCCCTGGGCCCTAGAAAGGCATCCTCTAAACAGACTCATCTCCTGATGAGGCCTTGGCGTATAACCACCATGAGCCATGAGACTTGCATGGCCAACTTGAGCCTAGCCCAAATTCATACAGGGCCAGTGTCCATATCCAGGTCCAAAACCCATCACTTAGGCCCAGGAGGTCTATTTGCTTGGTAAAATCCCAAGTTATCCATGATTAAAGCCCAAACTTAAGGGGTCCATCAGGTCTAATCAAACCTCCTACTATTGGACACATGTCCCAATCTCAGAGAGCATCCAATCATGGAGCCAGGGTTTAGGGATCAATTCCCAAGAAACCCTAGCACTATAAATAGTGTAGATCCCTAGGTAAAAGGGGGCATTCAATTCATTCCACCTACCTTAAACTATATTTTCTCTGCCTTCTCTCTACAAATTACTTCTCTCTCTAGCCAATACTTACTTAGGCATCGGACGAAATATTCCTACGGTAATATTCTTGTTTTGCAGGTTGTAGGAAGATCGTGCCAGCACATACTTGATACCTCCGAGGAACGCGTGACACGTCATCACCACAAAAGATCCCACAACATTTGGCGCCGTCTGTGGGGAGGTATAGTATCATGGCCGAACCACAATCTGAAGGTGAAGAGTACAATGGTGAATCAGGGGAGCGACGGCCCCGGGAAAGGAGTCAACACCATATAGAGGAAACCAATCGAGTTGCCAATGCAGGAAAAACACCGCGTCGGGTCCAGGAGGCCGAGGTAATTGTGGAAGAGGAACCAGACGTCGAGGCACCTCCACCAGGCGGCCATCTAAGTCCCAGCGTCCGGGACGCCGTGCTGGATGAAAATTTGGACCTGCCTGTCTCGGTAGGATCGCTGTGCGAAATCCTAGCAGGGTTCCAACAACAAATGAATCAAACTTTCCGACAGCAGATGAGCACCACATTGCAGGATGAAATACGAAGGAACATGTTGATATATAACACGGAAAGGACGGCCCCGCAAAGGCCTCTCAGCCTAGGCGTCAATCGGATAAACAGAATGCCGCTCAGATCCAACGTCTGGAGAGCAGGAGAAAGTTCTCGTCCCCAAGCTAGCCGGGTAGCCAGTCCTTTGGCAGAACAATCAGAGGTTGACCGCATCCATCAAGCTCTTCCGCCGCGGCGAGAGCAGGCAACCCGGCAACCTTCCCAAGTAAACCCACCAACCATTCTACGGCCACCCTCAAGACGACAAGAGCACTATGAAGCCGAGTCTGAATTATCTGACACTGGATCCACTCCTGTCATGGAAGATCCTCCCTTCTACCCCTCCACTCGAGGACAAACTCAGATGACCCCAAACAGAGTGAGCATGCGTCCTCGGATGGTCTCAAGCTGCCGCGAACCAACTTATCACATCCAACAAGGACTGAATAATTTAACATTGAGGCACTGATGAGTGACATTTATGTCACTCATAGGGTAGTGATTTATGCATCATTTGAGACGTTTCATTCTATTTCTAGTATTTTTAGTCTTTATTTTCCTTAGTTTCTTATTTTAATTATTTATATCGTAGTTAAGCGTTTTTAGCTATTTTTGTTAGTTTTTAGATCTTAATTCCGTAATTTATTTATTTGATTTGTTTTATAATTTTATAGTTTAATTATTTTAGTTTTCGTTATTAATTTCTATTTAATTTTATAGTTATTTCTATTTATTATTATTATTATTATTAGTATTATTAGTATTACTTAGTATTAATATTATGTTTTATATTTATCTTTGTTTTACTTCTATTTTTTTCTCCCCTCGTCTTTTATTTTAATCGTGTAGGTGTGTGTTGTATGAAATATCGGAGTACAAGTTCAAGGTCGGGCTAAATTGTGTTACTTTGTCAAGGAACGAGAGGAATGAAGTTTGGGCTTTGTCACATGGGCCTCGAGCTGTTGACTGCTTCCTTCTAGTGACAAACCAAACCCACTGTGCACACCATATCCTATCCTACACCAACTTATTTCTCTATCCTACACCACCCCTCACATCACCCCCTCATTGCTGGCTGCCCTTCCTCACCAGCACTGCAGCTGTCTTCTCACCTCTAACCCACAACAATCACCACACTCTCCTTCCTCGCCCAATATCACAGCAATGAAAACACCAACAACATCATCCACCTCCAACATCGCAAGCAGCCACCGCTGCTCCGATTCAACACCAGTAAACACAACAACCAATTCTCACCACCTCCCTGCCAACAAAAACATCAAGCACAGCCAACAAACAGCATCAACCGCTACATTTTAAGACCAAAAATTGCACACCAAACAGCCAAAATCAACAGAGAAAAACTGAGTAAATGGGTTCGACCGATCCCGTAACGTAGTTCGACCGAACCCGTAACGTAGTTCGACCGAACCAAAAATTTAGATTCCTGATTGTATGAGGTTCGGTCGAACCTCAATGGAGTTCGCCCAAACTGACAAAAGTTTGCCCGAACCTCACAAGTGTTCGTCCGAACCTATTTAGCGTTCAAATTCGTACGGAATTAATGAGGTCACGTGGCTGCCCTCGTGGTTGTTGGCCGCTCGATTCGTCGTCGTACATTGTTTAATGAAGGGATGTAATTGAAGCTTTGCGATTAATGACAGCGATTAATGGTGATGATTGTTTATTGATGAAGATGAATGGTGATTAATTGAATGATGATGCGTTGAAAGAAGATCGACGGTGAGGATGGTTGATCGATGACGATCGCTGATGGTGATAAATGCTGAAGGGGAGTAGCGAAATCGATGGGGCGAAGAAAAGGAGTTACGAAGAAGAGGTAATTGGGTGGGTCTGATTGATTTTGAGGGAGGAGTTTCCATTTTGTTATGTTCTCTTTTCCTTTCCTTTTTTATTTTCTCTTTTATTTTTTACTTTTCCTTTTTGTCCTTTCTTACTCCCTTTTTGTTTCTCTTTTCTTTACTTTTATTTTTCTTTTCCTTTTCAATTGGACGAGTATAAATACCCATTTTTGGGTCATGACAAGAACCATGTAAATAATTAGTTTAGTTCTTCTTTTTCTTAAGCTTTAGGGTTTAGCTTTTAGAGAGATAAAGTGAGGAAAATCAATGAAAAAATGAGGGCTTTGGAATTCAAGTGTGGCAATTTTGTTCAAGATTTCCACCATTAATCAATGAGAAATTTCTTACTATCTCTCCTCATTTATTTCTTCATTTATTTTTTTATTTATCTTTTAATTTGTTTAATTATTTTGGTTTAGTTTAATGATTCATGTTTAGATTAGTTGCTATTAATGTTTAGAATCATGTTTTAATTTTAGTTGTTAATTTCTTTAAATTTTGTGTTTTTATGATTATGGAGTAGTTTATTGATTAGGGTTTGGTGAAAACCAAATATTGATTGGTTTTGGTGTTTGTGATTGGAAATTAGGGATTTTCATGATTAAATTATTGTATGTTTAAGCATTTCCAATACATGTTGCATTTAACTTGATCAATTAAGTGTTCCATGATTGATTGGAGTAGTCTAGTTGGGTTGGAAAGGGATTAAAGACTTAAACTTGACTATTTGGTTGAATTGGGTTTTTCATTTACCCCGGGTATGATAGGGTAGATCGGGAGTTCATTCTTAATGCTTAGGGAAATTTCTCGCGCATCGGGAGATGGTTGGAGCTATTTGTAAATTCAACGCTTATCATGTAGTGCTTGTGAATCTTCCCTGTTTTCAATTCCTTTATGTCCATTCCATGATTTGTTGTTGTTTGACCCATTCCCTAATCTCATTTACTTTTGATTTCTTAGTTTAGTTGATTTAGTTTTAGTTTTAGTTGACTTTTCAAAACCCCGTTCCGACCTAGCTTATCGATTTATTAGCATAAATTAGCGCACCTTAGTCCTTGTGGATTCCGACCCTTGCTTACCACTTTACTCGTGTTTAGTGGTTAGTTTAGGTAATTTGTTTGATTAGGAGAGACTAGTAACGACCTTGTTTTTCCGAGATCAGGCACATGAGCACTCCCTTCTGCGAAGCCATAATGAATGCCCCGAAAGAGCCTAAAGTCAAAACTCCTACAATTGAAGCTTATGACGGTACTACAGACCCAGATATGCACCTAGTTGCATACCGTCACCACATGTACGTTCAGGGAACCAATGAAGCCACTTGGTGCAAATACTTCCCAGCTACCCTTAAAGGAGTCCGCGTCCAAATGGTTCGAACGGCTGCCCCCAGGATCAATTGCTTCCTTCAATGAGCTACAAACCTTGTTTTCCACCAGGTTCATGGCATACAAGGAAGAAAGGAAAACAAGCATGCACTTGGGACGCATTCAACAAGGGAAAGATGAGTCTTTGCGAAGCTATGTTAAACGTTTTAATTTGGAAGCCGGACAAAATCCCGGATCTACACGATGGCGTCTCCTTTGATAACTTTATCAGAGGCCTGAAGAAGGGATCATTCAAGTTTGACTTAGGTAAGAAAAGTGTGCGAACAATGGAAGAGGTCTTGGACGAGGCTGAAGCCTTTATTCATGCAACAGAGATATGCAGTGCCTCCAAAGATGGGAAGACTAGAGAGGCAACAGACTCCTCGGGGAAGAAAGAGAAGATGGACAGGAAAGTCCCACGAGTTAATGGTACTTGGGCTCTTTTCGAAAGAGCATGATACCAATTCTCCCGGGCAAAAGAGAAGACGGCCGCAAGAGAGAGAATATTTCGAATACAACACAGACCTTCTCACAATTCTAGTGGACGTAGGAAACAGGTTCGACCTTGAGCGGCCCTATCCAATGAAGTCCCCTGCTGAAAGTCGAGATCCTAAGCTGTATTGCCAGTTCCACGAATATATAGGTCATGATACCAAGGATTGCAGAAGTCTGAAGAGAGCCCTGGATGGCTTGGCTTCCAAAGGGCACCTAAAAAATTATCTCCAAAGAAACACCCACGGCTTGACAGCTTACAATGTCATTTTGGGACGTCCCACTTTGAACAAGATAAAGGCAATGGTCGTCACCCATCTCATGCTCATGAAGTATGTGTGTGACGACGGAGCAATCAGGACTATACATGGAGATCAACAGCAAGCAAGAGACTGCTACCTGTGAGGGGGTCGAAAAATCACGAGGCTAATGCGTGACCTCGTCCCTCGCGGGCGTGACGTTGTCAGATCAAGTGTAATTGGATCTCTTGTGAGTTTACACCCAATCGACTAGTAATATAGGAGTCGTCATTCAGTTTTTAACGACAATGAGAAAAACTGACAAAACCCGGTTATCGTGACATAAAGGGAGTGCCATTATGTTCGACCACGACGGCCATAGGTTCCCTTGTGATCCCTGGTGTGGGGATCGCTCAACGTACACCCGCAGGGCAGAGATTGAGAGTTCGGGGGACTGTAACTACCGAGAGGAGTGCTCATCGATAATACTCCAGAGGCAGGTTATCCTTACTAGCTCAGCATAAATAATTGAAGGGACATGCGTTAAACTATTAAACTATTCTGAATTGATTTTAGCAATATGCAACATATAATACTAAATCGATCGTGATTATCTTATTTAGATTGATTTAAGGTATCTAGCATAATAATTCAATTGTCCAAGGTATTATCTTATTAGGCGTGATAGATCAATCAAATTAATAGTTTGACAATTTTATAAAAGGGTGATGAAAGCGATTAAATCATATGAGGGACACATTACAACGCACCCTTGAGAGGTGCGTTGTGGTTCTCAGAAAACTAACCACTTGGCTTTGCCATTTCTCCTTTTATTTAGCGAATCTTGGGTTTCCAAGCAATGTTCCAGTATTTAGGCTTAATTCATCAAGCTACAAGGGGCGGGGTGTGTTCTGTTCGACTTTTGGGTCGATTGCGACAGAACGCCGGATCAATTTCGCAACGTGAGGCTTAGGCTTAAGGCTAGAGTCAATACTCAGATTATGGAATTGTGTGTTCTTTTCACGTTGGTTTAGGCTGTATTTATAGGAAAAGAGTGTGTGGAAAGATAGATTTTAAGATACGAATCCAAAAAGAATCCAGAGATAAAACGGCCCCATGCACTTTCAGCGCCCAGGGCTGGGCGCTGAAGATTTCGGTGCCAAGATCCAGGCGTTGAAAATGGGATCTGGGTCGAGTTCTTTGTCACATTTGGACTCTTAGAATACGGAGGTTTTGGGAGATTTATCCGAGTCTTTTAGTGCGTATTAACTTATGATGGAATGCGTCTGGGCCCGTTACGAACTCTAGGTTCGTTAGGAATTTAATTAATACGTAACTCTTATTTTCAAATTATACCAGGAATGCAAATTCTATCTCTTTTAGGATTTTTGTTGGAGTGCAACACCTAATTCTAACAGGTTTCTATCTTTTATGACTTTGCCACTTTTAACAACTACCTTTTACGACAGTTACTATTCTTAGCAGGTTTCTATAAATAGCAGCTTTGGCTGAAATGAAAGGGTGATTGAGATTCGTTATTTTATAGGAGATGCGTTGCCAAGTGGAGATTTATGTTGTCATCTTCGAACCTTCCCTTTGGGGAATGGGGACAAAAGTAGGTGTCTACAGTTAGCCCCCACTTTGACTGAGTCTCGAGATGAGACGATGGTCAAAGTACTAGACGGAGTGCGTCCTACAAGCCATGGCGTATGTGACTTGTTTTGCGAGGGTCTCACGAGCCCCCGAGTGATAACATTTGACTTAAGGGTCATCACTTGAAGTGTTAACACATTCCTCACGCGTCATTGGAATTTGTTAACTAATAGTACAAAAACTCCCTCACTTTGTCATTGGAAGTGCCTAAAGATGTTTTCGAAATCAAAGCTATAAAGTGTAACTAGGCCTGGCCAAGCCCAATCACGATGTAAAACGTTTTAAAGATTCTCATTTTCAGGGTTAGCTAAACGAGAAAACCCCCTTGTCTTTATAGAACGTAAAACGAAGGAAAATCCAGCACATCGCTTTTTTTTTGGAAAAACGGAAAACCAATCCTTTGATTTTTAGAAAAGGGAAACCATCTTTTGATTTTTGGAAAAGAGAAACCGGGAAAAGTTATCGCTGCAGCGACTAAGGACCTGCGCGGTTAGTGGCGCAGACCCCGCCCGCTGAAGGTGGGCGAGCCTGTCCGCTGAGGGTGGACGCCCTGTCCGATAGAAGTGGACGAATCTGTTTTGATTCTTTGAAAATAAGGACCTACGCGGTTTGTGACGTAGACCCCGCCCGCTGAAGGTGGGCGAGCCTGTCCGCTGAGGGTGGACGCCCCGTCCGATAGAAGTGGACGAATCTGTTTTGATGCTTTGAAAATAAGGACCTACGCGGTTTGTAACGTAGACCCCGCCGGCTGAAGATGGCGAGCCTGTTTTTGTTTTTGAAGATTTTATTTTCTTTTCATTTTCGAAAACTGAGGACCTGGGCGGTTGGTGACGCAGACCCAGCCCGCTGAAGGTGGGCGAACCTGAATTCGTCTTCTCGATTTGGGACTCGCATGGTTCATGTCGCGATCTTGCCCTATTGAGGTGGGCAAGTCCCTATTTCATTTGTTCTTGGGATTTCTTTTGAGAATTTCTTTTTATTCATTCTTGTAAGAGCAAATTCTTTCGAGGGATGCTCGGATATAGTTGCAACCTGAATGTGGGTTGACAACGTGCTTAGACGGACCATTGTCTCGTGGTCATCATCTTTCATGGTTTTGAGCTAGTCTTTACGGCTCAATTTTGCCACTACCTGGGTCCTTGATTAGGGGACTATGTATAAGTATCAACGGCGACCTTTGTCTTGAGGTCGTAATCCGGTTTTATCTTTTGAGATGATCCAAACACGGGACTTCGTACAACGTAGTCTGGGAATATTGTTTTAACTTTGCATACTCTCTTTTGAAATATATTATTTTCTTTCGAGCCCCCAAGCACTCGTGCTTGACGGTCATTTCTTGTCAAAGAGGTTCCTTGGGGATACGCATTTTGTAATGTCCTTGATCGTGTTTGGGATCGTGCTCGTAAGTGCGAGCGATCTTTGTAGTGGTGTGCTACTCTTAACAAAGCCGTGAGGTGCGACTTTCAGTAAAGAAATCGGCAATTTTCGAGTCGAATGGATACGGCAGGACCCCATAGAAGTCAGGGCTTCTTTTGGGCCTGGGCTCATTTTCGGCGCCCAGGCCTGGGGGTTAGAAATAATTCACGCCCAAGTGGGGCGTTGAAAATATTGTTTGGGCTGGACTTTTGATAACACAGTTGGCCTCTTGTCCGTTCGTTTATTTCACTTGGAAATTCTATGTATTCTCTTCTCTTTTGTTTTTCTTTATTTTTGGAACGTAGAATTTTATTAGAGATCACAATGAGTTGAGTGATCGTGATGATTTCTCGAGAAGCCGTAGCCGATTGGTGGACTACGGTGTTTGTCTCTTTGGGGCCCCAAAGTATGAATGTTGGGATGTTTCCTTTTGGCGTACGATTTTTGTAGGTTCTTTCGAGAAAGATGCCTTGGGGTCCCGCTCGTGTAGGTGCGAGCTATCCCTTCCGTGGTAGGTAATATTTTGCTACGTTTAATCCTTAATGTAGAAGTCGTGTGGCTTGCATTTTGAATTTGGGCGATAAGTAGTCTTTGCCTCATACTCTTGGTCGTGCCCGCATTAGTGCAATATGCCTTACTCGTTTTTAGACTTGTACCGTGGGATGGTTGAACTTATGGTGCGACGTAGGCTTGTGTGGCCTAACAGCGTGTCTTAGAACATTCCTCCAGGTGTTGGGATATCATTATTATTTTTTGCATTGGAGTACTTCATCACGCCTCGTTCAGGTGCTCGAACAAGTGTAGCACCTTCTGCGTGGGTGTGCACGGCTTACTACTTCGTTCGATGCGAGGATTCATAGATGTTTCTTTCTTTTTTTATCCTTGATTTTTCTTTCGCTTTTGCTTTGGAAGACGTAGACTGCGTAACGGGTGCTTGTAGGGCGAGCGTTATGTGCACTACCCTTGTTAGTGGGGTGACTTTATATATTCTAAGTAGCGCTTAGAATTTTGGAGGGGTTGTACCCATTCTAAGGTTCGTTTTACACGATCAAAACTTAGGATTGTGCCCCTATGACGTGTGTATAGCATTAGCGTCGAGAATTTGCGATAAAATCGTCATTTCGAGCATTTTTAGAGTGTTTTCTCAAGCCCCCAATTGTAGCTACGGGATTGGCTTGGTGCTATAATGCTTTGCATACGTTTTTATGCATTCATGGTGACATGGATCTTGAATAGTTTGAACCAGACTCGTTTAGTGCGAGGTACGTTCGAGTAGTGATTTGCTACTTCTCTTGTAAATGTCGTATTGTGCAACATTGCCATGGTCAAGGTAGTCACATGTTGAAGTGTGCCTTTACCAAAAGCTAGGTGCCTTTCTTTACCCATAATCATATTTAGAAATCTTTTTGAATCACTTGCAACATCGAGATAAACGCATACTTAGCTTAAACCAACGACACTTTATTTGTAGGGGAATACAGTTAAACATAATAACATGTGCGGAACAATCCCCAAAGCCAGGAAACATGTATAAAGCACAGATTAAGCAAACTTACATTCGAAGCGTGTTTTCCACAATAATCTGTCAACGAACACGAACAAAGAACTCCACTTGTCGCTCCTCTACTTGGTTCACCGACACGTCAGATCCGTCTTGATAATCGTAGCTTAGACAATTGATCAAGATACTTTGCTTTTTCGGAAGAACTCACTTTGGAGGCACATAGAGAATTAGGGTTCTCTGTGTCTCTAGGGTTTGAGCAATATGAATTGTGTGTGTGTTCGAAACAAGGTTGTAAGGTTATATTATTAACCTTACAAACCGACCAAGCTAAGAAGCAAGGCCGGCTAGCAAGCCGTGCACGCCAAGCAACACGGACACACGCCCGCGCCCAGCGACACACTGCAGGCCGAAGCCCACAGCGTGCGCGCCGAGCAGCTGGGCCGTGGGCCTTGCTCGCTCGTCGTGCTGTGCGCTATTGCTTGCTGCTGCATGCTCGCGCCCAATGGGCTTGCCTTGCTTGCCTTGACTCGCGAGCTTGCTGGCTCGTTGGGCCTTGCACGCTTACGTGCTTGGCTCGACGGGCCGGCAACTCTGATGCCCTTCGTATTCGCGATTTAATATATTTCCGATATATTATTTATCGTTTCGTATACGACGAATCACCGTCGTACGATACGATTTATTCGTGTCGCCCAGCTAATTCCCGAAAAGCTATTAAATGAAATTCCGATTCATTTAATCCGGTGATTTGTTACGTGTCATTGGTGTGACCTTGTAGGTTCAGTTAAGAGTAAGTTGTGAGTTAAATATCAATTAGAACTCACTGATCGGAAGCATTGCTCCAGCTAGCTGTTCCGATCATTTGATCTCACTGAATTAATTGTTCGCAATTAATCTAAACCTTGGTATTAGACTTAATGCACCTTGGGTGAAGGACATATTTCCTTCAATCTCCCACTTGTCATTCAGACAAGTGTGCATCCACATTCCTTTGTCACTTAGTGTTACTTACTGAACATAAGGTAAGATCCAAGCCATCCTTATTAGGTCCAGAAGTGTTTCTCGGATTACAGAGTTCGACTGTCAAACTTTTGCAGAAGGTTAAGCCTAACCATTCTGAGCACGGCCATGCATTTTACAGTATCTAACTCTTCGAGAGGCCTTGTTACACAACAACACCATATCCTATCAAAGATAGGAGGACAATCCATTCTTGCAATCTATGAACACTCACTTTGATTCATAGTACGCCCAATAACGGCTTTTATAGCCTCCTTTTACGGTGAGACGTTTAGCTAGTATCAAAGCGAACTAATTCTCAAACGAGCAGACATAATCGCTCATGTTCTGAGGAACGGTTTCTAATCACCATTAATGAGAACTACCTATGACATGACTTTAATCTCTTAAAGCGTTCTCATGGTAAATCCGATACAAGATCCAATAAGTATCTATGCAAAAGATTCTGACATCCAGTCACTCTAGTTCAAGAAACAGAACTAAGTAATCTACTTGCAATCTAATCTTCATTAGTCATTGGTCGTCCACCTTTCAATGACCTGGATTAGGGATCCTTTGTGACTTCAATATTCAAGTTCACTTATGGGTGTTTCTTTGTCAAAGAATCCATCTTGACATCCCATTTGAATGATTTGAATCACATGGACTTATCATTTAATTCTAAACCACAATTAAATGAATATGAAATAAATAAATTTCATAAATATGAAATGGTTAAACCAATTGTTTTAAACATAGATCTAACAGATGTTCTAAAACAATACTTAGAAAATCAAAGCCATTCTCCAACATGCTTGATTCCCATGGTTGCTACATGTGCGTTGTGTTTCACTTGTGGCAACGGTTTAGTCAATGGATCCGCGACGTTGTCGTCAGTTCCAACCTTGCAAATCTCGATTTCCTTTCTTTCAACGATCTCTCGAAGTATATGAAATCGCTGCAGTACGTGCTTGGACTTCTGGTGGCTCCTAGGCTCCTTTGCCTGGGCAATGGCTCCGCTACAAAGCAACTGGTCCTTTAATGGAGGGGACAACACCAAGTTCTTCGATGAACTTCCGAATCCAAACAGCTTTGACATCCATTTGCCATATTTCATAGTCATGAAAAGCGGCAATCGCAAGGATTATCCGAATAGACTTAAGCATCGCGACTGGAGAAAAGGTTTCATCGTAGTCAACGCCGTGAACTTGCTTGTAACTTTTGCTACCAATCTAGCCTTGTATATGTATACAATTCCATCTTTGTCTTTCTTCAATTTGAAGACTCATTTGCATCCGATAGGTGTGAACCCATCCGGCAAATCAACCAAATCCCAGACTTGATTTTCAGACATGGAGTCTATTTCAGATTGCATGGCCTCTAACCATTTAATGGAGCTTGGGCTCGTCATAGCTTGCTTCTAAGTCAAAGGTTCATCACTATCCAATATGAGAACGTCTAAGTTTTCAATCAAGAGGACGCATGTCCATCTGTCCGGCTGAAAAATAGTTCTATTTGACCTACGAGGGGCAACAACGTTTTGAGGAACTACTCCCACTGGCTCTTCTAAAGACCTTGGAGGTTCATCAACTTGAACTGCTTCTAAAGAGTTCTGAGTTCGTTGTTCGTCTCGAATCTCTTCGAGGTCTATTATTCTCCCACTTGTCAATTTGGAAATATGATTTCTTTCCAAAAAGACACCGTCACGAGCAACGAATACCTTGTTGTCTGACTTGTTGTAGAAATAATACCCCATAGTTTCTTTTGGATACCCAACGAAGAAACATTTGTCAGATTTAGGTTGTAGCTTGTCCGAAATTAATCGCTTGACTTATGCTTCGCAACCCCAAATCTTCAGAAAAGACAACTTTGGAAGTTTCCCAGTCCATAATTCGTATGAAGTATTTTCAACAGCTTTTGACGGAGCACGATTCAGTGTGAGTGCTGCAGTTTGCAACGCATGTCCCCAGAATTGTAAAGGAAGTTCGGCCTGACCCATCATTGACCTGACCATATCGAGTAAGGTCCTGTTTCTCCGTTCCGACACTCCATTCCATTGAGGTGTCCCCGGAGCAGTCAATTCAGAAAGAATACCACATTCTTTTAGATGGTCATCAAACTCGTGGCTAAGATATTCACCTCCTCGATCCGATCTTAGAGCTTTGATTTTCTTGCCATGTTGATTCTCTACTTCATTTTGAAATTCTCGGAATTTCTCAAACGATTCAGACTTGTGCTTCATTAAGTAAATATAGCCATATCTACTGAAGTCGTCCGTAACCGTTATGAAATAGCTGAACTCACCTCTAGCTTTCGTACTCATAGGCCCACATACGTCTGTATGTATTAGCCCTAGTAGTTCGCTTGCTCTTTCTCCCACTTTTGAGAAAGGTTGCCTTGTCATTTTGCCAAGTAAACAAGATTCGCATTAATCAATCTTCTCTAAGTCAAATGATTCTAGAATTCCTTTCCGTTGAAGTAATTCCATGCGCTTTATGTTTATATGGACTAATCGACAATGCCACAGAAATGTGAGATCCAAATCACCAGTTTTAGCCTTTTTGGTATTTATGTTATAAATGTGTTTGCTCGTATCTAGCACATAAAGACCGTTTTCTTGTTGTGCTGAACCATAAAACATTCCATTCAAAGCAAAAGTACAACTATTGTCTTTAAATTGAAAACTAAAACCTTTAGAATCCAAACTTGAAACGGAAATGATGTTTCTGGTAATACTAGGAACGTAGTAACAGTTTTCTAGTTCCAAAACAAACCCACTAGGCAAAGAAATAAAATAAGATCCTACGGCTAATGCAGCAATCCGTGCTCCATTTCCCACGCGTAGATACATCTCGCCTTTATCAAGCTTTTTACTTCTCCTTAGTCCCTGTGAATCGGAACATAAGTGTGAGCCACAACCAGTATCTAATACCCAAGAAGTAGAATTAGCAAGATTACAATGTATAACATACATACCTGAAGGAGAAGCAACGTTTCCGTCCTTCTTCTCTTCCTTTAGTTTGGGGCAATCTCGCTTGTAATGACCAATTTCATTACAATTGAAGCATTGCGATGTAGAAGGAGAAGCATTCCTCTTCATCTTGCTCTTGGAAGGCGCCAGATGCCCTCCGGGAGTGGACGAAGATGCATCCTTGCTTTTCTTCCCCTTGCCTACTTTCTTGAATTTAGTGCACCTCACATTCAAAGGGTCTTGATTGAACTTAAGGATTTTCTCGCATTTCATGAGTAATTCCACAAGTTCACAGAATGTGCTCTCTTTCTGATGAAAGAGATAGTGCATCTTAAAACCCTCATAATCCTTATGAAGAGAATTCAGCACTAGTGCAATAGCTATCGACTCTTTGATGGAACCACCAAGTCTCTCAATTGTGAAAAATAATCCAGACATCATATCCACATGAGACCGAATTGATTTGTTTTTGTCCATCTTGACAGAGTAAATGCACTTTTGTGCCTCTAGAAGTTCGATTTCTAGGCACGACTTGCGTGGGGTTACGAGCTTGAGATCGCCCATCGAATTAGCCAATTCGTCGACCCCATTGCCACCTGTTTGGCACAAGGGTCGAAAACCGCACACTTATCCTCGAGGCTACTTAGGAGAGCTTGAGGTTCAAAAGTAATGAATCTCCCTCTCCAACTCTCAGGGATAGACTTAAGGATGAACTCCGTGACAAGGTACTTGTGAAGTACCCAACTTCTGTACCTTTCAGGAGTCATGCCTCGCGCATCATATCTAGGGAAAGGTTGTTCAATGACATAGTGTATGCCATTAACTTTCAAAACTTCGACAAGTTTCTCTTTCCATTCAAGAAAATTAGTCAAGTCTAACTCGACATCCATAATTTCAGCTGATATGATTGTTGTTATGTTTGCGACCATTTTGATTACTACAATCGAAAAGAATTTGCAATAAATAACCATTCATACAATTCAATAACTTTGAAATAAAAGCAAAAACATGCAATCATTAAAGCTATTAAAAACATCTCATTCATGCAAAAAGCAAAAACATGGTCCAAAATGAATGAAACGATTCCAAGACCCCAAAAGTCCTAAATCCTTAAGCAGCTTTAGCATGTCTTAAGTAGTTTAAGATTTTAGGTAAGCAAAACCTATTGCTAGTAATCTCCAAATTACTCTTGGTTAATAAATTAATGCCATAATTTATCCCATTGCCACAACTTAATGCCATTGTTGTTTGAGTTGCAACCACAATCAACGTGCTCCTTTAGGACGCCTTACCACCTAAGTCAACTAAAATAGCAACTCGCTTTAGCGTAAACCTACTATCTTAGATCCCTAGATTTTTGTAAGTGTTGATTTAATTGGAAGGCAATTTTTAAACTCAATATTACTTGGACCTAGTTGTTTCTATGTTGGTTCGATTATTTAGTGAACTTAAAACTAATCGATTCATAGGAAACAACCTGTTCATGCAAAGCATACATACATTCATACATTCACGCATAATATATATATAGAAGTGCATAAATAAATGGTGATCTAGTATGGCCCAAAACATCTTGTCTTGAAGCATCCAATCTTCATCACCTTCTTCTTAGCTTGGCATCGTCTTGAATCTTCGTTCAAATGCTAACTTAAAGTTCTAAACTTAGAAATACTTGAAAATAATAAAATTACATCAAAATTTCCATGGTACGCAGATCATATTTAAAAATTTACATTCAAAGATAGAACGGTACGCATACCGTATTTAACTATCCTAAATTGGACATACTAGTCACTTGGAGTACCTGCATTGCATAAAATATATATTCTATGCATTCACCCATTCGTATGCTAAAACGAATGGCCCATGTTAATATGCAAGTACTTACGTGAATTAATTATAATTCACGTTCACATAAACGCGTCATAAAAGATTAATCAATTTTAAATTATTAATCCTTAGACTTTATTCTAAATAAAGTGAATTTAATTAAAATAATGCGACCTACGAAATAATTTAAATAATTATTTCATTTTAATTTCATTTAGTGGCTCCCACTCAAACCAAAAATTATTCCGGATAATTAATTATGAAATATTAAATTAAAACTCGCGGCCCGACCCAAGCAAATAAAATATTAAATTAAATATCCCGTTAGCCCAAATTAATGCAAATATACGAAGCCCAACGAATTAAACGATTAAAAAAAAGTCCAATTGCTAAATCACACGAGCAGAGCTCGCGCACCCCCAGCCCCATCGCGCGCGAGCGCGCACCGCGTCCCCGCAGCCATGCTGCCCTTGCGCTGCGTGTTGTGCATCGTGTGTGCTAGACGTTGCAAGGCTTGCGCCTCGCTTCGTCGCAGCCCCGCAAGCTCCCTCGCCTGCCCCTTCCTTGCCTAGCGCGCACGAGGCACGCAGCATAGCTGCTGCTTCCCGTGTCGCATGGCTCGGTCGAGCACAATGGCCTCGTATGGCTCGACGAGCCATACTTCCACCATGCTCATGTTCGTGCCTTTGGTTCGTAATACGGACCAACTTAATTAAAATTAAATTAAATTCACGAACTTGCATTAATTTTATTTTTCAAAAAAAGTTACGATTTAATTTTCGAAAAACAACGATTTTTAACGATTTAATAAACTTTAACGACAATCCAATTTCGCAAAATTAATAAATCAAGGGCTAACAATATTCAAACTTTTATGAACGAACGAATCAACATTAAAGTTTGAACTTTTAATTAATAAAATCCGAAGCTTTAAATCGTTCATAAACAATTAAATTTCAGATTATTAATAATTTAGTTTAAGTGCGATTAAAATTAACGAAACCATTCAAAATTTTAATCCAATAATTTTTCAAATTAGCCACTGACCCATGAAATTATACCCCCTTCCGCAATTAACCGAATTATTTAACCAAAATTAATTAAAATTCACTTAGTGTTTCAAATTTTACGAATTGGGGAAAGGAAAAATTAGGGTTTATACTTATCGGAAAAATCTGAAAATTTTAGCATAGATCAAGCATGTACCCAGAAACATTGTGTCAAAATTTCAATCAATTCCGAGTAGTTTAGGTCGACCTTTTGATTGAATTATTGTCCGACATTTTTAATTTTTGATGAAAAATTAACAAAAACGCCAAAAAAACGATACTTCGAGGCCTGTTTTCGCAATTCTATTCCCATGAATTGATCTTAGAAAATCGTTTTCCATCAGATTAGGGTTTTAAAAATCGAAAAAGCGATGATTTTTGATTTCGGACCGGATTATACGCAATTCATCCAATAATTCGTAAAAAATCCGAAAAATCAACAAAAAATCTAATATTTCGACAGATGCAAAAACAATAATAATCATGCTATTTCATGCTTTGAATACATAAGGCTCATGATACCACTGTAGGGGAATACAGTTAAACATAATAACATGTGCGGAACAATCCCCAAAGCCAGGAAACATGTATAAAGCACAGATTAAGCAAACTTACATTCGAAGCATGATTTCCACAATAATCTGTCAACGAACACGAACAAAGAACTCCACTTGTCGTTCCTCTAATTGGTTCACCGACACGTCAGATCCGTCTTGATAATCGTAGGTTAGACAATTGATCAAGATACTTTGCTTTTTGGGAAGAACTCACTTTGGAGGCACAGAGAGAATTAGGGTTCTCTGTGTCTCTAGGGTTTGAGCAATATGAATTGTGTGTGTGTTGGAAACAAGGTTGTAAGGTTATATTATTAACCTTACTAACCGGCCAAGCTAAGAAGCAAGGCCGGCTAGCAAGCCGTGCACGCCAAGCAACACGGACACACGCCCGCGCCCAGCGACACACTGCAGGCCGAAGCCCACAGCGCGCGCGCCGAGCAGCTGGGCCGTGGGCCTTGCTCGCTCGTCGTGCTGTGCGCTATTGCTTGCTGCTGCGTGCTCGCGCCTAATGGGCTTGCCTTGCTTGCCTTGGCTCGCGAGCTTGCTGGCTCGTTGGGCCTTGCACGCTTACGTGCTTGGCTCGACGGGCCGGCAACTCTGATGCCCTCCGTATTCGCGATTTAATATATTTCCGATATATTATTTATCGTTTCGTATACGGCGAATCACCGTCGTACGATACGATTTATTCGTGTCGCCCAGCTTACGAATATTCGCGATACGATATACGATTCCGACAAAGGTCGTATCGTATAATACGTTTCCAACTACTTCCCGAAAAGCTATTAAATGAATTTCCGATTCATTTAATCCGGTGATCTGTTACGTGTCATTGGTGTGACCTTGTAGGTTCGGTCAAGAGTAAGTTGTGAGTTCAATATCCATTAGAACTCACTGATCGGAAGCATTGCTCCAGCTAGCTGTTCCGATCACTTGATCTCACTGAATTAATTGTTCGCAATTAATCTGAACCTTGGTATTAGACTTAATGCACCTTGGGTGAAGGACATATTTCCTTCATTATTATGTTCGAAGAAGTCTTTGAAAATTATTTGAAATCCGAGTCCTACTGTGTACAATCCGAGGTGTCCTAAGTAAGTTGACTTATAGAAGGGTTCGTACAGGATTACATGAGTGAATCAAAATACTGTTACGATTTTCGGAATGCTGTCGAAGGATTTTCTGGAAGCCAGGGTGCAGACGTCAAGATATTACCTGTGCCCGTGTGGCACATGCTTTAGGCTTTTAGGGCCATCATTTCCAGAATTGCGGGAATATAAACCGCTTTCGAATTGACTTAGATTTACTTGGTGTATGTCTGCACAAAAGGGCAAGGTATACTTAGTTCTTTCCCTAGTTCTTTCATTTCAACTTCTAGCCCCCAGTTGTTATTATGTCTTCTCATTAATAATGCTTTCAGATTTCGATTTTAGATGCACGTGTCATATATCTGAGTAGGGTGAGCCTTGGTTAAGTGCCAAGTCCTATGGACAATGTCTGATTTTTTCAATAGGGGATTCGCAAGCATTTGAATTACCATGAACGGGTGCCCTGAGTTCGAAGGAACGATGGGGCGATGCCGTAGAACAATCCTCTTTATTGCAAGCTTACTGCCTTTACTACTTGTTGGCGATTATGACTGTGTCTGGTGGTGAAAGAAGGTCTTTCAGTGAGTTACTTTGCTTTAGGGAGGGTCAAGTCGAGTACTTTAGAAGTCTTGGACCCTCGCGCTAGCCCCCATTCAATTGAGGCAAAGCGATCTTTTGAGTATTGGCTAAGTGCCTAGGAGTGTGAGTGTTCCTTCTGGCAAGGGTAAGTGCCCTTATTATTTTTCGATGTGTGCTCATTTTGGCATCTTGATGACTTGGATTCTTCCTTTGACTTAAATTTTTCTTTCGATTTGGATTGCAAGTAATTAAATTTCAATAAGGGACTCTATTTTTTATTCTTGTTATTCTATAGGCTTTAACATTTTTGCAAATTGGTTGGACCGAATCATGGATTGCCTACGTATCCGCCTTAAATAGATTTAATTTGGAATCAGTTCTTGCGTAGTTCTTAGCCAGAAAATGGTTTCTTAGAATGCCGATTTTAAACAAGTACGTTCGACTGGAATCGTAATGTTTGAAATAGGGTGAAATAAGTGTACGAAAATTTTGGAGCGCGCGTATTTTGCGTATTTTATATGATCTTCTACCCCCAAGTGTTCGTTATTCTTCCGCATGTATATAGGAAAATATACGAACACTTTTAAGAATTGGGAGTTGAAAAGTGATAAGTAAGAACGGCGCCCAGGGCTGGGCGTTATTATTTTGGGCGCCCAGGTCTGGTCGTTGAAAACGTATTTTATATGATCTAGGCGTTGAAAATGGGATCTAGGCCGAGTTCTTTGTCAGATTTGGACTCTTAGAACACGGAGCTCTTTGGGAGATTTATCCGAGTCTTTTAGTGCGTATTAACTTATGACGGAATGCGTCTGGGCCCGTTACGAACTCTAGGTTCGTTAGGAATTTAATTAATACGTAACTCTTATTTTCGAATTATACCAGGAATGCAAATTCTATCTCTTTTAGGATTTATGTTGGAGTGCAACACCTAATTCTGACAGGTTTCTATCTTTTATGACTTTGCCACTTTTAACAACTACTCCCTCTGTCCCTTAATACTCGCACCGTTTTGACTGGACACACTTGCCAATGCACAACTTTGACCACCAATATCTTTGACTATATATTATAAAATTTATAAAAATATTAATATTTTGAAAATATATATTAAGATGAACCCAACAATATATTATATAATAACATTTGTTTTCATATACTAGAAATAAAATAGGGTCAAAGTGAATTATGTGAATAGTGCAAAAATTCAAAACGGTGCAAGTATTAAGGGACGGAGGGAGTACCTTTTACGGCAGTTACTATTCTTAGCAGGTTTCTATAAATAGCAGGTTTGGATGAAATGAATGGGTGATTGAGATTCGTTATTTTATAGGAGATGCGTTGCCAAGTGGAGATTTATGTTCTCATCATCGAACCTTCCCTTTCGGGAATGGGGACAAAAGTAGGTGTCTATACTACCTCACAACTCTTAACCCGTCAGCATGGAGGAAAGACCCAGCCGGGATCAAAGGCAAGAGAAAGTATGAAGAAGAACCACCAACAGCCACCGAGAGTATCCCAGTTAAGATAGAGAAAAGTGGCTAAGGAATAGAATTTCAATAGACTAAGTCAAGGTACTTTATGTAATGAGCGCCTACAAAACGTCCTAACAATTATGTAAGAGCCAACAAAACGGCCTGTAATGAGCGCCTACAAAACAGCCTATCTACTTTTGCTGCTTAGCTAAATATGAACTCTATGATAATATTCTTCCTATCAAAACTCTGATACTCTTATTATCATTATGGCCTAACAAGCCACACATTGAATAAAGAACTCAAAATCATATAACGAACGCAAGAAATTGACTCAATTAAAGTAGTCACTCAACATCGACGCCCTCTCACTTGATGGCGTCACAAGTGGCTAATTGAACGACGGCCTGAGAAGTGGCCTAGGTTAATTAGCAATAATAAAGACGTAAAAACGCAAAAAGAGACTCAACAAAAGCCGTCATTCAATATGGACGCCTTCTCATTTGATGGCGTCAGAAAAGACTAATCGGTTGACGGCCTGAGGAGTGGCCTAGATTAGCGCCCCAAATTAGGCTGATCACCTAAAACACTGGGGTAACCGTCCACAATTGGGCAAAGAAAACTTGTTCCTGAAAATCTCAGTATAAAACTGAGATGGAATAAAAACATACATGCACAGAAGGCACAAAACATGCATACATGCGCACAAGGCGCAACGAGCCCAAATAAAAGAATGCCCAAAGGCATCAATGTTATTACAAGCGCCTACGGCGCCACAGAAAATAGTAGTAAAATAAAACAGCTTCTCCTCATGCTCCATCAGCTTCTTCTCATAATCCTGAGTATCTTCCTCAGCCTTTTTTAGAACAACCGTTTCAGACCTTATGGCCACATCTGCGTCCTCATTGATCATTCTTGCCATGTTCTCGGCGTATTTTTCATGATTCTCGATTCGGTCCTTGTGGTTCAACATCTCTTGGTGCATGTCAAAGCGGTACTGTCTGCCTTCGGCACATCGGATAAAGAGCTGTCAAAGATCAGAACAGGTTTAAGTCACTCCAAAATAGTAGGAGAGGAACTAAAAAGAGTTTGAAAAAACAAATTAAACGAATACTCAAGTCAAGCACAAAGGACTGCATGGCTCCGAAGTACCCTTCGTCAATCCCAGGAAGAGAGTTCACATACTCTTTGGGAATAGCTGTGTAGACGGTAGAAATAAGGATTTTATCCTTTTCTTCCGAGCTAAAACCGCCAGATGGAGGAATATGCGCTACCTTGGCACGCCTCATCCTCTCGAAGATATCACCTGAGCCAACATGCAAACATAAATCAAAATAATAAATTATCAAGTTAACAAGCCGTCCTAACTATCGCAGAGCTTACTAGTTGACGAAGCAGGCGGGGGCATCGACGCATCCCCAGCAGGGGAAGGGTCCCTGGACTCCCTGCTCACCTTCTCCCTAGATGATGAAGCAGCGACACGATCAGCAGCATGGCCAATATTTGCAGCCGCCTCAGTAGCAACCGCCTCAGTAGCAACCTCTTTGGCCACTGAACCACCCTTGTCAGCCACTAGGGGAGACGTCTCCTTTGGTACAGGAGGAAGGTCTTCCACTTGTGGAACAGAAACCCCCACTCCCCCAGCCAGAGTAGTTGACGGCTTCGACCCGGGGGTCACTGGAGCATTAGTACTGCTCATGTTCTTGAAGAAGGGACGCTTGGGCTTAGGGGCTACTGACGAAGGGGCAGGACGCTTCCCCATAACCGATGTAGTAGGCCCCTGAAAATGAAGAGGTCAAAAGCCAGCATAAATCTTAAAGACTCTAGAACGCGTCCAAATAAATAGAGCGTACCTTAGGAAGGTCACCAGAAGCCGCCTCATCCGACTTCTTTGAGGATTCTTTCCTCTTTGCCTCTACGGCTTTGAGGACGTCGTCCATATACACCTGGGACAACCATGTAGGCATCTCCACCAATCCCTTGTCTTCTGGGGAAAAACGATCCATAGCAGAGTCTACACAAGCCAAGGAGATTGGCGAATGAACAAGAAAAACAAGGTTATTAACGAAAACAACTTAACATAATACTACCTCTACGTAAATAAGGGCAGAGACCAACGGCCACAAGGAAGACCATGTTGGTAAACTGTCCCACATGGGGAAGCCAACTGTTAGGTACCCATGCGTGACTATTTGAAGACATCTGATACATCTCGGCCTGAAGCAAAGTCTTTACAAGCCTCCATTCCTTTGAAAGAAGACGAGGATAGGCGTCAGTCCTGGACAAGAAGCGAGGCCAGTAATTCCAGCGAGAAAGACGCTCTGAGAGCGAAAGATCCTCCATTCGGATAATGGACCACTTGGTTCTCCACCATACCCAGCTGGAAGACTTACCTACTACCGTCTTATAACCCCGCCGACTATACAAGGTAAACCACCCCTGGGGAGAACGAGAAGAAGGAGCGATATCTACAAGTCTAACGAAAGAAGGAAATCACTTAATGCATATTTGGAAATATAGCCAAAAACATTGGCCCAAGAATTAGGGTCAGCTGGGCCAGGCCAATGTCAAAACCATCCAAAACGTCCATTACAAATGGGTGTAAAGGAAATCCTTGAAGAACAAGTCGCCCTGGCACCCCCGTCTCCTGAATGATGTGAGGAACTAACTCCTCCCCTATTTCCATGGGACGGGTTCGAAAAGGGAGCCCTGTTGTCCTTCTCTCGGGGTGCTTCCCATGCACCCACATTGGCCGTCTGTTTAATACGTGTCATGCCGCCCTGCATAAGGAACAGGACGGCTGACTTAAGAAGAGAAGAAAAAAGCAAAAAGCGAGGACGCCGTCCAGATACAAGAGGAGTGCGGCGATCGACAAGACATCTCCCCAAGAAATAGAAGCACCAAAAGAAAAACTTCAAATATATAAACAAATGAAGAAACAGAAAACTAACAAGAACACGTACCAATAAGTGATCAAACTGCTGAACTCTCAGGCAAAATCGTCCAAACTCCAAGAACAATGAATGAAAAATCCAAGAACACCCAAGGCACTCACAAGAAGATCTTCGAAAGAAAAATTACAATTTCTCTCTCTAAAAAACTCTCTAAAAATAAAATAAGAGAAATTAGAGGAAAATAAACGATTTGTGGAGGTTTTAAAGAGAGAACGAGATCCTGAAAAGCAACCACACGTGGCACATCACCATGTCAAGGAGATTTCCCCACATGGGTGAGGGGAACCCTCCTTGAGGGGCAAATGATGTGGCCTAAATTAGAAAGTGACATATGGCTTTCTTATGTTAGCCCAAAAGGCAGGCCCAACTCGGAAAGGTCCCCTCGGCCCTAGAAAGGCATCCTCTAAACAGACTCATGTCCTGATTAGTCCTTGGTGTATAACCACCATGAGCCATGAGACTTGCATGGCAACTTGAGCCTACCTCAAATTCATACAGGGCCAGTGTCCATATCTAGGTAAAAGGGGGCATTTAATTCATTCCACCTACCTTAAACTATCTTTGCTCTGCCTTCTCTCTACAAATTACTTATCTCTCTATCCAATACTTACTTAGACATCAAAGGGAATATTCCTACGGGAATATTTTTGTTTTGCAGGTTGCAGGACGATCGTGCCAGCGCATACTTGATACCTCCGAGGAACGCGTGACACACCATCACCACAAAAGATCCCACAACATTACCCTTCTTCAAAAGTTTGGCTATTGACATTGGCGGAATGAAATTGCCTTTTATGTTCCTCTTTTGACTCTTCTCTTGAAACAACTTTAAAAACCAATGACAAGAACTATTTAAATTCTGTACAATATATCAAGTACTATCTCGTGTGATTACCTTTCTTGAAACTGCAAGATCTGTTTCTTTCTCATATTCATCTTCCACAAGATCATCGTTTCCAGGAACAAGCTTATCATCTCCAGGAACGTACTCATCATCTTTCCCTCCATTATCTTTGTGTTTCCCTTTCTTCTTTTCTCTTTGGTGTTTTCTACCAAACTTGTCAAAGAGGAAACAACACGCTTGATACCTGAGTTTTTCATCCGATCCTTGTTTGCTGGAATGTTCATAAGCCTCAGTAGTTCATACTCATTCAATGGAGCTTCAACATGTTTTGAATCTTTCTTTCCTGCGCTTTTTGTCATTTTAAAACTATTGTTAAGAAAAGAAAAAAAAAAGGTACCAACATATGCAAAAATTTGCTATTGTCAAATATTAATACATGCAAAACTAATTTAACAATTATTTAAGCCAAAAAAGAAATGTAGCAATAACTAATTTATTGTTCCTTTGCAAACATACTTACACAGTTTCATGAAAAGAAAAAAGTTAACCAAAATCCATTTTCCATGCATTTAAAAAAAAACCGTAATCTAAAATCAAGCAATATCATCATCACTTTCACAGTCATAGTTACCATCGCCATCGCCATCACCATCACCATCACCATCACCATCACCATTACATTCATCATCAATAGGTGTGAGGGGGTCGAAAAAGCACGAGGCCAATGCGTGACCTCGTCCCTCGTGGGTGTGACGCTTCTTTTTGTCAAATCAAGTGTAATTGGATTTCCTGTGAGTTTACACCCAATTGACTAGTAATATAGGAGTCGCCATTCAGTTTTTAACGACAATGAGAAAAACTGACAAAACCCGGTTATCGTGACATAAAGGGAGTGCAATTATGTTTGACCACGACGGCCGTAGGTTCCCTTGTGATCCCTGGTGGTGGGGATCGCTCAACGTACACCCGCAGGGTAGAGATTGAGGGTTCGGGGGACTATAACTACCGAGAGGAGTACTCGCTCTTCGATAACTCCAGAGGCAGGATATCCTTACAAGCTCAACATAAATAATTGAAGGGACATGCGTTAACTATTAAACTAATCTGAGTTGATTTTAACAATATGCAACATATAGTACTAGATCGAGCGCGATTATCTGATTTAGATTGTTTAAGGGACCTAGCATGATAATCCAATTTCCCAAAAATATCATATTTATTAGGCGTGATCGAACAATCAGATTTAGTTAGTTTAACAGTTCATAAAAGGGTGAGGAAAGCAATTAAACCATAGAAAAGGGACACATTACGACGCACCCTTGAGAGGTGCGTCATGGTTCTCAGAAAACTAACCACTTTGACTTTGCTATTTCTCCTTTTATTTAACGAATCTCAAATTATGGGACGGGATACGTTCTGTTCGATATATGGATCGATTGCGATAGAACGCGTGATCAGTTTTGCAGCGTGAGGCTTAGGCTTAGGGGTTTAGAGTCAATACTCAGAATAATCATTGTGTGTTGTTGTTGTTTCACGTCGAACTTAAGGCCCTCTTTGTAGAAAAGAGTTCGTGGAAAGATAGATTTGTAAAACTCTAATCCACGAGGAATTAGGAAAAAACACGTACCAGGTATTTTCAGCGGCCAGGGCTGGGCGTCAAAGATTTCGGCGCCCAGATCTGGGCGTTGAAAATAGGATCCAGGCAATTTCAGCGCCCAGGGCTGGGCGTTGAAATTGATGTTTGGGCCGTTTCTTTGTCAGATTCGGACTCTTAGAATCCGGAGTGTTTGAGACTTATCCGAGTCTTTTAGTGCGTATTAACTTTATGACGGAATGCGTCTGGGCCCGTTACGAACTCTAGGCTCGTTAGGATTTTAATTAATACGTAACTCTTATTTTCGAATCGTATTAGGAATAGGATTCTCTCGCAATTTCTATCTCATTTAGGATTTATGTTGGAGTGCAACACCTAATTCTGACAGGTTTCTATCTTTTATGACTTGCCACTTTTAACAACTACCCATTACGGCAGTTACTATTTTTAGCAGGTTTCCATAAATAGCAGGTTTCTATAAATAGCAGGTTTCGGGTGAAATGAAAAGGGGAATTAAGATTCGTTATTTTATAGGAGATGCGTTGTCAAGTGGAGATTTATGTTTTCATCATCGAACCTTTCCCTTTCGGGAATGGGGACAAAAGTAGGTGTCTACAATAGGATCTCCTTCTGGATTTACCTCAAAATGTTTTGGTTGATTTACTTCATTAGCATCTATAATCATATCGCCAATATCATCTCTTAGGTGAACAACTACATCATCAATCTCCCGATCTAATATATCCTGGGATGACCTTGGTTCATTATATTGTAACGCATCCTCGTCTTCTATAATTTCTTTTTCAAGCACACTGTAGTGATGCCTTGGTTGGGTCTTGATGACAACCAACCAATTAGGTTTAAATCCATCACTAACATAAAATGCTTGTTGAGCTTGGGACATGAGAACAAAAGGTTCGTTAGTACGCAAATTAAATCGGTTATTAACACTAACAAAGCCATGCTTTTCAATTTTGATACTTCTACCTCTCTTGTGAATATCCCACCAGTCACAACGAAACCATATCAACCTTTTTCCATTCAAATATTGTTGCTCAATTTGTTAGGTTATGATACATATGACAATTCATAAATCATGCGGAAACAACCATTTAGCCAGGAATACATATTATTTACACATAATCATATAGCATAATTTAGATGCATACTCTTTGTTGCGTGCCTTCCCTAGCTGCGCCCGAACCGAACAAGAACAAGTCTTTAGGACTCCAAGTGGCGTCCCTCCGTAGATAGTCCACAGCACGTCCGGATCCGCCTTAAGATTGACCAACTAGAATCGCCCTTAAGGTACTAGAATTTTCGGCACTCTTAGGTAAGAAATATGACTGAATTTTTCTCTCAAAACTCACTTTGAATACTTGAATTAATCTCTGAAAATATGTGACCCTAGGCACGTATTTATAGAGTTATGGAAAGGGAATTGGAATCCTAGTAGGATGCGAATTAATTAAACTTAGAATCCTACAAGAACTCTAATTAATTAATTTATCCTTTTAGGAATAGGAATTTAATCATATACTAACTCTAATAGTTTTAGGAATCATGCATGAACACAAACTCACACACACACGGCAGCCACGAGGGCCGCCCATGCGTGTGCGTGCGAGCAGCAGCCCACGCAGCGAGGCCATGGCCTTGGCGCGCGCTGGGCCTGCCTTGCGGTGGGCCTGGGCGCTGCCTTGGCTGGGCGCGCGTTTGGCTTGCTGGGCGATGGCCCGACTTCGTGCTGGGCCTTCGTCCGGCAGGCCTCGTCCGATGCTAATTCGTACGATACGCTTCCGATTAAATTCCCGGTTCCGGAATTCATTTCCGATACGAACAATATTTAATATTTCCGATTCCGGAATCAATTTCCGTTTCGAACAAATATTTAATATTTCCGTTTCCGGAATTATTTTCCGATTCCGATAATATTTCCGATTCTGACAATATTTCCGTTTCCGGCAATATTTCCGATTCTGGCAATATTTCCATTTCCGATAATATTTTCCGATACGTACCATGTTTCCGTTTCCGGCAACATCTACGACTTGGATAATATTTATATTTCCGATACGATCCATATTTCCGTTTCCGGCAATATCATCGTTTCCGGAGTATTCATTTCTTGCCTGTGACGATCTCAGCTCCCACTGAAACCAAGATCCGTCGATTCCGAATATCCATAGATGGAGTATCTAATGCCATTAAATACTTGATCCGTTTACGTACTATTTGTGTGACCCTACGGGTTCAGTCAAGAGTAAGCTGTGGATTAATATCATTAATTCCACTTGAACTGAAGCGGCCTCTAGCTAGGCATTCAGTTCACTTGATCTCACTGAATTATTAACTTGTTAATTAATACTGAACCGCATTTATTAGACTTAACATAGAATGCATACTTGGACCAAGGGCATTATTTCCTTCAGTCTCCCACTTGTCCTTAGGGACAAGTGTGAATTTCCTAATTCCTTTGTCGCTCGATGCTTGCTCTTGAACATAAGGTAAGAGTTGTCATCCTTATTATGTCCAGAGGTGTTTCTCGGTTTCAGAGTTCAACTGATCAAATAAACAGATAATCATAGCCTATGATTCATCCGAGCACGGCCATGCATTTCACAGTTTCTAGCTCTCCGAGTGGCCTTGTACAACTTTTAAGCATCTCATCCCGATTTATGGGAGGACAATCCCAATCTTGTGATCTTGAGATTAGACTTCGTTTGATAGGTGATTACCTGAGCGTTGCCTTTATAGCCTCCTTTTACGGTGCGACGGTTGGTCAACGTCAAAGCAACCAGTTCTCAAACAAGTAATCTCAAATCACTCAGGTATTGAGGATTTAGTGTCTAATAATTTAATGAAATTTACTTATGACAGATTTTCATCTCTTACAGTAAAGTTTCATAGGTCTTGTCCGATACTAGTCTTCCCAAAGTAAGTATCTATGCAAATGATTATGACATTGCCATGTCCACATAGTTCAAGAAACAGAACTACTAGTCATCTTGCATTCTAATCGTCTAACGTTTTCTATGCGTCCAATTTTATAGAAAACTCTGACTAGGGACCATTTTCAACCTTTGACATTCAAGTTCACTTGATAGACATTTCTTAGTCACAGGACTGGTCCTGACAGTCTATCTTGAATATATCGTCAAATTGAAGGGACTCATCATTTAATAAACCACAAATTAAATGGAAAAATGAATTCTTTTCATTTATTGTGAATGATTAACCAATAATGTTTTACAAAGATTTAAACTCTAAAACTTTAAAACATTAAACAGAGACATCAAAGCCATTCTCCAATATGCTTGATTCCCATAGCTGCAGTGTGCGAGTTGTGCTTCGCCTGCGGCAGAGGTTTAGTTAATGGATCTGATATGTTGTCATCAGTTCCAATTTTGCTTATCTCGACTTCTTTTCTTTCAACGAACTCTCGTAGAAGGTGAAATCTACGAAGTACATGCTTGACTCTCTGGTGGTGTCTAGGCTCTTTTGCCTGTGCAATAGCTCCGTTATTGTCACAATACAGGGCTATTGGTCCTTTAATGGAGGGGACTACACCAAGTTCACCTATGAACTTCCTTAGCCATATAGCTTCCTTTGCTGCTTCATGTGCAGCAATGTACTCCGCTTCAGTTGTAGAATCCGCAATGGTGCTTTGCTTAGCACTTTTCCAGCTTACTGCTCCTCCGTTGAGGCAGAAGACAAACCCAGACTGTGATCTGAAATCATCTTTGTCGGTTTGGAAACTTGCGTCCGTATAGCCTTTAACAATTAATTCATCATCTCCACCATAGACCAGGAAGTCATCTTTGTGCCTTTTCAGGTACTTCAGAATGTTCTTGGCAGCAGTCCAATGCGCCTCTCCTGGGTCTGACTGGTATCTGCTCGTAGCACTGAGTGCGTACGCAACATCCGGGCGTGTACATATCATAGCATACATTATTGAACCAATCAATGATGCATATGGAATCCCATTCATTCGTCTACGCTCATCAAGTGTTTTTGGGCACTGAGTCTTGCTTAGAGTCATTCCATGAGACATGGGTAGGTAGCCTCGCTTGGAGTCCGCCATCTTGAACCTATCAAGCACCTTATTGATATAAGTGCTTTGACTAAGTCCAATCATCCTTTTAGATCTATCTCTGTAAATCTTGATGCCCAATATGTACTGTGCTTCTCCTAGATCCTTCATCGAAAAACATTTCCCAAGCCAAATCTTGACAGAGTTCAACATAGGAATGTCATTTCCGATAAGTAATATGTCGTCGACATATAATACTAGGAAAGCAATTTTGCTCCCACTGACCTTCTTGTATACACAAGATTCGTCCGCGTTCTTGATGAAACCAAAGTCCTTGACTGCTTCATCAAAACGTATATTCCAGCTCCTGGATGCCTGCTTCAATCCGTAGATTGACTTCTTTGGATCCTCAAAACCTTCAGGCTGTGTCATAAACACAGTTTCTGTTAAAACGCCGTTTAAGAAAGCAGTTTTGACATCCATCTGCCATATTTCGTAATCGTAATATGCAGCGATTGCTAACATTATCCGAATAGACTTTAGCATTGCAACTGGTGAAAAGGTTTCATCGTAGTCAACACCGTGGACTTGCCTGTAACCTTTTGCAACCAATCTAGCTTTGAAAACTTCAAGTTTTCCATCCTTGTCCTTTTTCAGTTTAAAAACCCATTTGCTTCCAATGGCTTGGTAGCCATCTGGCAAATCGACCAAATCCCATACTTGGTTTTCAGACATGGAGTCTAATTCAGATTGCATGGCTTCTTGCCATTGCTTGGAGCTAGGGCTCGTCATAGCTTGTTTGTAAGTCGCAGGTTCATCACTTTCAAGTAATAGAACGTCATAGCTCTCGTTCGTCAAAATACCTAAGTACCTTTCCGGTTGAGATCTATATCTTTGCGATCTACGCGGGGTAACATTTCTAGATTGACCATGATTCTCACCAGATTCTTCTAAAGATCTCTGAGTTTCATCCTGAATGTCATCTTGAGCATTCTCTAGAGTTTGTTGTTCGACTCGAATTTCTTCGAGGTCTACTTTTCTCCCACTTGTCATTTTGGAAATGTGATCTTTCTCCAAAAAGACACCATCTCGAGCAACAAACACCTTGTTCTCAGATGTATTGTAGAAGTAATACCCCTTTGTTTCCTTTGGATAGCCCACAAGGATACATTTGTCAGATTTTGGATGAAGTTTGTCTGAAATTAATCGTTTGACGTATACTTCACATCCCCAAATCTTAAGAAAAGACACATTTGGAGGCTTTCCAAACCATAATTCGTATGGAGTCTTTTCGACAGCTTTAGACGGAGCTCTATTTATAGTGAGTGCAGCTGTATTTAGTGCATGTCCCCAAAATTCTAATGGAAGTTCGGCCTGACCCATCATTGACCTGACCATGTCTAGCAAGGTTCTGTTCCTCCGTTCCGACACACCGTTCCATTGTGGTGTTCCAGGAGGAGTCAATTCTGATAGAATTCCACATTCTTTCAGATGGTCATCAAATTCATAGCTCAGATATTCACCGCCTCTATCAGACCGCAGTGCTTTAATCTTCTTGCCTAATTGATTCTCTACTTCACTCTGAAATTCCTTGAATTTGTCAAAGGATTCAGACTTATGCTTCATTAGGTAGACATAACCATACCTACTGAAGTCATCAGTGAAAGTGATAAAGTAGCTGAAACCACCTCTAGCATTTATACTCATTGGTCCACATACATCTGTATGGATTAAACCCAATAGTTCATTTGATCTTTCTTAAACTTTAGAGAAAGGTTGCTTTGTCATTTTGCCAAGTAAACATGATTCGCATTTACCATAATCCTCTAAGTCAAATGGTTCTAGAATTCCTTCCTTTTGAAGTCTTTCTAAGCCTTTCAAGTTTATATGGCCTAATCGACAATGCCACAGATAGGTGAGATCTGAATCATCCTTTTTGGCCCTTTTGGTATTTATGTTATATATTTGTTTGTCGTGATCTAATAAATAAAGTCCATTGACTAATCTAGCAGATCCATAAAACATCTCTTTAAAATAAAACGAACAACTATTGTCTTTTATTAAAAAGGAAAATCCCTTAGCATCTAAGCAAGAAACTGAAATGATGTTTTTAGTAAGACTTGGAACATGGAAACAATCTTCCAGTTCCAAAACTAGCCCGGAGGGCAACGACAAATAGTAAGTTCCTACAGCTAATGCAGCAATCCGTGCTCCATTTCCCACTCGTAGGTCGACTTCACCCTTGCTTAACTTTCTACTTCTTCTTAGTCCCTGTGGATTGGAACATAAGTGTGAGCCACAACCTGTATCTAATACCCAAGAAGTTGAATTAGCAAGTATACAGTCTATAACGAAAATACCTGAAGATGGAACGACTGTTCCGTTCTTCTGATCTTCCTTTAGCTTCAAGCAATCTCTCTTCCAATGCCCCTTCTTCTTGCAGTAGAAGCATTCGGATTCAGAAGTGGGTTGACTGACCTTCCTCTTTACAGATTTGGCGCCAGTTTGCTTAGTTGGGCTGGCCTTGTTGCCACCTTTCTTAGCATTCCTCTTCTTTCCAGATTTCTTGAACTTGCCCCCACGCACCATAAGCACATCCTGCTTATCACTTTTGAGCGTCTTTTCAGCGGTCTTCAGCATACCGTGAAGCTCAGTGAGCGTTTTGTCCAGACTATTCATACTGTAGTTCAGTTTGAACTGATCATACCCGCTATGAAGAGAATGGAGGATGGTGTCTATAGCCATTTCCTGAGAAAATTGCTGATCCAGCCGACTCATATTCTCAATGAGTCCAATCATTTTGAGAACATGTGGACTTACGGGCTCGCCTTTCTTAAGCTTGGTCTCAAGAATTTGCCTATGAGTCTCGAATCTTTCGACTCGAGCCAGATCTTGGAACATGTTCTTCAACTCACTGATGATTGTGAAAGCATCTGAGTTGATGAACGTTTTCTGCAGATCCGCACTCATGGTGGCGAGCATTAGACATTTCACATCCTTGTTGGCATCAATCCAACGATTGAGGGCTGCCTGAGTGACCCCGTCGCCTGCGGCTTCGGGCATCGCCTCATCTAGGACATACTCCTTTTCTTCCTGCATAAGAACTATTTGCAAGTTCCTTTGCCAGTCAAGGAAGTTTTTCCCGTTCAACTTCTCCTTTTCGAGAATTGATCGAATGTTGAATGAATTGTTGTTTGCCATATTAAAAACTACAATTGAAAAGAATAAACAAATAAATAACCATTCACAGTTTCTCTTAATAAACTTAAATTCTAGCATACATGCATAATTCAATGTTTATTAAGCATTTTATTCAAGTTATGTGTTCCGGCAGGTGTGAATAAAATGATTCCAAGATCCTAAAATCATTGAAGAACTAAGCACAGTTTGTCGACTTAATCCTAGAACATCTTAGGTAAGCAAAAGCCTTTTGCTAATAGTCTAGAAACTATTCTTGGTTGATAGGTACGTCTAAGAACTTATTAGGTAAACCTATCGATTTTGCCACGACATAAAAGGACTCCTTACTTATATCGTTGAGTTTCACCAAAACTAACATGTACTCACAATTATTTGTGTACCTTGCCCCTTTAGGACCAATAAGTAACACCTCGCTGAGCGAAAACTATTACTAGATTGATGTAAAGGATATCCAAGCAAGTGTATATTTTGGCATGGCACCTTTTAACTCAATTTTTAAGTTTGGAACTTAAGGCTCTTACTATGTTGGTTAGATTTTAAGTGAACTAAAATCCTTAATCATGCAACATAATCAAGCTTTTGATCTCATGCATTTTAAGACATATTTAAAAGCAATAAATAACTTAAAACATGCATAAGATAAATGTGATCTAGTATGGCCCGACTTCATCTTGAAGCTTTGACTTCAAAGTCCGTCTTGAAAATCTCCGTGGGAGGCACCATTTTCTTCAAATAGGATAAGCTATAACTAATTACAACTATTTGATGGTACGCAGACCATATTTGAATTGAAAAATAACTTTGGTACTTTAGACCAATTACATTCAAATTAATGGTACGCAGACCATATTTTCTATCCTATTTGGGCCATACTAGTCACTTCATAACCTGCAAAACAGTACATATACAATATATACCATTCACCCATTCATTATCATGAATGGCCCACATAGCTGGTTAGTAAAACACATTATGCATCACGTAAACATTTGCAGCAATTAATCAAGGGCATCAATAATCTACCAATTATTCAGTCCTTATTAATTCTAATCAAGTTGTTTTAACCTTAAGGATTCGTAGACCTAATCAAGAGTTTTATGACTAAAAGGGCTCCCACTTAAACCAATAAATTCATATGCTTTACTAATTTTAAACATAAAAATGTATTTCAAGTCTAACCGGAAACATACAAATTTAATTAAAATTTAAAGCTCATATAAATTTATAATTGAATCCAAAAAGTTTAATTTAATTTCAGTCGTATTTAAATTAATTCATGATTTTGAATTTAGTAAAATAATTAGAATAAATAAAATTTATTATAATTACAATATTCAAAATTAAAATCCAAGAAAATAATTTAAATTATTAATTTTAAAATTAATTAAAATTACGTAAACTGAAAAATTTCAAATTAAACATTCAAAACGATCTAATCGCAACGCAAACACCCTACGCATCGCACTCTCATGGGCCGCACGCACACAGCCATCGCTGGCCATGTGCGCGCAGCCCATGCGCTCGTCGCATAGCTGCTGCATCTTCCATCGCAAGCCATCGCACGCTATGGTGCTCGCTGCGCGCGCGCCAGCGCTCGACGCACGCGAGCCATCGCTCGCTGTGCGCGCTCGCCAGCGCTCGCTGCGCGCGAGCCATCGCTCGCTGTGCGCGCGAGCCATCGCTCGCTGTGCGCGCGAGCAATTGCGCGCGATCAATCGCTGGGCGCAGCGCTCGTGGCACGCGAGCTTGCGCTCGCTGCGCGCGAGGCTGCGCGCGCTTGCGTGAGGCAGTGCGCGTCGTGGCGCAGCTCGCTTGCTGCCCACACGCGACTGCCTTGGCTTGCCTTTCGCCCATGCCCATTTGTTCATAGCTCGTGGCCCACGACACAAGGCAGGGCTGCTGCCTTGTGCTCGTGCACCATGCCCTTGCTCATTGCATTCGTGCCGCACGGGCGACGAGCTCCCTTGCTCGTCGTCGCATGCCCGCACTATACAACACCCCTTAAGGGTAACACGAAGCGTCCATTGCTTTGTGCGTGCAAGTTATATGAACGAATCGCATAAAAATTAAAATTTATATTTAAAATTAATGACAAATTAATAAATAATATTAATTTCATAATTTTAGGGCGAAAAAATCGAAAATTTATTATCCAATTGATTTCCGATTATTATGGATTAAAGTCTAGGTCATAAAAATTTAAAATTTATCATAAATTTACAATTTTTATGGTGGTTTTTAATCATAGGTTTCTAATTAAATTATAATTAATTATGAAAATCAAATTAATTCTAAATTATTCTAATTTTCAAAAAACTAATCATAATTACAAATTAGATTGCATAATTAACAAGGCTAGGCATTCAAACTTGTTAAACATATACATTAGGTCAATCAAAAATTCAAGATTTATCAACAAGAATCGCAAATATTTAATTTAACATCTTAAATTTACGAAATTTTGTATTCGAAAAACTAAAACCTTCGAAAAGTCATAGTTAGGCTTCGAATTTGAGAATTCTGGGTTCGGCAGAAAAACATTATTTTTGTCAAAATTTTAGAATGCCTTTTACATGCGGAATTGACACAAAAATCACTCGATTTGTATGAGTAACGAAGAAACTGCCGAAAAACTGCGTACGTATAATTAAATAAACGCAATTTGCAATTAATTAACAATTACGAAAATTAATCACCCCTTTTAATTCTTGCAAATTTGTAATATTTAACCATGTTCATGCAATTTAGATTATGAAAATAATAAGGGGCTCGTGATACCACTGTTAGGTTATGATACATATGACAATTCATAAATCATGCGGAAACAACCATTTAGCCAGGAATACATATTATTTACACATAATCATATAGCATAATTTAGATGCATACTCTTTGTTGCGTGCCTTCCCTAGTTGCGCCCGAACCGAACAAGAACAAGTCTTTAGGACTCCAAGTGTCGTCCCTCCGTAGATAGTCCACAGCACGTCCGGATCCGCCTTAAGATTGACCAACTAGAATCGCCCTTAAGGTACTAGAATTTTCGGCACTCTTAGGTAAGAAATATGACTGAATTTTTCTCTCAAAACTCACTTTGAATACTTGAATTAATCTCTGAAAATATGTGACCCTAGGCACGTATTTATAGAGTTATGGAAAGGGAATTGGAATCCTAGTAGGATGCGAATTAATTAAACTTAGAATCCTACAAGAACTCTAATTAATTAATTTATCCTTTTAGGAATAGGAATTTAATCATATACTAACTCTAATAGTTTTAGGAATCATGCATGAACACAAACTCACACACACACGGCAGCCACGAGGGCCGCCCATGCGTGTGCGTGCGAGCAGCAGCCCACGCAGCGAGGCCATGGCCTTGGCGCGCGCTGGGCCTGCCTTGCGGTGGGCCTGGGCGCTGCCTTGGCTGGGCGCGCGTTTGGCTTGCTGGGCGATGGCCCGACTTCGTGCTGGGCCTTCGTCCGGCAGGCCTCGTCCGATGCTAATTCGTACGATACGCTTCCGATTAAATTCCCGGTTCCGGAATTCATTTCCGATACGAACAATATTTAATATTTCCGATTCCGGAATCAATTTCCGTTTCGAACAAATATTTAATATTTCCGTTTCCGGAATTATTTTCCGATTCCGATAATATTTCCGATTCTGACAATATTTCCGTTTCCGGCAATATTTCCGATTCTGGCAATATTTCCATTTCCGATAATATTTTCCGATACGTACCATGTTTCCGTTTCCGGCAACATCTACGACTTGGATAATATTTATATTTCCGATACGATCCATATTTCCGTTTCCGGCAATATCATCGTTTCCGGAGTATTCATTTCTTGCCTGTGACGATCTCAGCTCCCACTGAAACCAAGATCCGTCGATTCCGAATATCCATAGATGGAGTATCTAATGCCATTAAATACTTGATCCGTTTACGTACTATTTGTGTGACCCTACGGGTTCAGTCAAGAGTAAGCTGTGGATTAATATCATTAATTCCACTTGAACTGAAGCGGCCTCTAGCTAGGCATTCAGTTCACTTGATCTCACTGAATTATTAACTTGTTAATTAATACTGAACCGCATTTATTAGACTTAACATAGAATGCATACTTGGACCAAGGGCATTATTTCCTTCACAATTATGTCAGTTAAAATACAAAAGTAGTCATCTTCCTTATTTGCAGAAATTCCTTTAACCATGACCCCACTATTTTGATACTTCCCTTTCTTTTCTATATCTCTGGTGTGAAATCTAAAACCATTTGCAAGATATCCATTGAAGCAGTTGACACCTTTCAAAGGGCCTAGAGCTAAAGTTTGTAAATCTTTCACCACTTGGTCCTCGCCTTCATGTGGCAAATCCTTTACCTACTCCACATAGAAAGGGTCTATTATAAAAATGAAAAATTGATATTATCAGTCCCAACTATGGCCGGTTTACTTTAAAAGGTCCCAACTTTTGATTATCTCATAGTGGTCCTAACTATAGAGAGTCCTTTCCAAAAATGGTCCCTTAGTTAAAATTAAGTGCTAAATAACTTAATTAAGACTCATATCTCTCGTGCAATAACCATATTTTTTAATTAAATGAAGTAAATAGAATAGTATGATATGCTTAAATCAACTTAATTAACAGTTTAATAAACTAAAGGACCATTCTGGGAAAACACGCCTTAAAGTTGAGACCACTCTAGAATAATAAAAAGTTGGGACCTTTAAAAGTGAAGTGACCATAGTTAGGACTGTCAATATCAATTTTTCCTAATAAATATATGATAATTAAAAAGTAATTCAAACAATATGATGTTATTAAATTACCCGATTACGAAACCATTATATCAAATCATTACTGAAAGGGCCTTCTTCGTATTGTCTAAAAGGATAGGAAAAAAACAGCATTATTAATATTTCAAGCTTTCCTTTATATTTTATTTGTGTGCTTATACAAAAATAAAATATAGTCTCATACTTTAAATACACTTGTGCTTCTTCACAGTTCTTCAGTACATACTCTCCAGCTTGGACTACCTCTTCTTCCGTAAGAGATTTACATTTTCCCTTTCCCAAAGGAATGCCTGATGGTGCAAATATAGATAAACCTAGATAGTTATCATTTTCTCCATCGGCATTCCTTTCTAGTTGGTTAAATCTTGTTTCGATGTCATGTAGGTACTTTGAACAAAACAACATACACTCCTCCACAATATCACCCTCTGCAATGGAGCCTTTAGGCCGATTTTTGTTTCAAACATAACCCTTAAATTTGCCCATAAGCCTACAAAAATTGTATATTAATAATATTATCATAATCAACAATAAAACTATTAAATAGAAACTAAAAAAATATATACCTTTCAATCGGATACATCCATCGGTATTGTACTGGTCCACCCAATTTTTCCTCTGATGCGAGGTGTATACACAAGTGCACCATCACATCAAAAAATGATGGAAGAAAAATCTTTTCCATCTCACACAATATGACCACAATTTCACGTTCCATATTGTCCAAGTCTTCTACTTTCAACGACTTAGAGCACAAATCTTTGAAAAATGCACTTAATTGAACTACTGCCCCATATACTTTAGGAGATGAAACTCCACGAATTGCAAGTGGCAACAATTGCTCAAGAATCACATGACAATCATGGGACTTGAGACCCGATATTTTACGCTTGTCAAGATTTATGCATTTTGAGATATTAGATGAATATCCATCTGGAACTTTTAAATCCTCCAAAAACTTGCAGAACTTTTCTTTCTCAGCCTTAGACAATGTGTATGGTGCGGGAGGAATATGCCATTTTTCACCGATCAATTTAGGAGCAAGGTGTTTCATGATTTTTAAACAGTGGAGATCATGCCTAGCCTTTAAATAATCCTTGGATTTCCCCTCAATATCTAGGAGAGTACCAATAATATTGTCACACACATTTTTTTTCAATATGCATGACATCAAGATTGTGACAAAGTAAAAGGGAACTCCAATATGAAAATTCTAAAAAAATACTCTTTTTCTTCCAGTTATCATCTATCTTTGGCAGTGATGGTGATTTTTTTTCAAATTTCATGTTCTCCAGATCACTAACCTGAGCCAAAATTTCATCACCAGTTAATTCATTTGGAGAGCCTCTTCTTTCTACTTTCCCATTAAATAATTTACTATCTCGCCATTTATTATCAGTAGGCAAAAAGAGACGATAATCCATGTAACAACATTTTCCATAGTTAGGTAGCCAAGTAGAAGGAGATTCACTCATGCAACGAGGGCATGCTTTATACCCCTTGCTAGACCATCCTGACAAATTTGCATAAGCGGGAAAGTCATTAATGGTCCATTATAATGCAGCTCGCATCTGAAAATATTCATGTTTGGAAGCATCATAATTAAGTCTTGGCCCCAGATTCCCACAGCTCCTTTAATTCTTCAACTAACGGTTGCAAGTATACATCAATGTTATTTCCCGACCCACTTTTCCCAGGAATTAACAAAGATAGTATGGTGTAAGGTTGCTTCATACACATCCATGGAGGAAGGTTATAAACAACAAGTACAACTGGCCATATACTATAGTCATTACTAAGCCCTCCAAATGGATTGAACCCGTCACTTGCTAAACCTAACCTAATATTTCGAGTTTCTAAAGCAAAGGACTAATGTTTCTCATCAAAATGCTTCCAAGCTTTGCCGTCCGCTAGATGTGTAAGGACTCCTGGCTCTTCTTCTCTACTTTCAGCATGCCACCTCATGTCACTTGCGGTTTTAGATGACATAAACAACCTTTGCAACCTTGGTTTTAGTGGGAAATAGCGCAACACTTTTGGTGATTTTTGATCACGCTTTCTATCACATATTGTGCACTTTTCGAGATTTGCATTCTCTTTCCAAAAAAGCATGCAATCATTTTTACATGCTTCTATTTTCTCATAATCAAACCCCAAATCAGTAATCATCTTTCGTGCTTCATAATAATTCGTTGGAACATCTACACCATTTGGTAAAACATCCTTGTACATTTTAAGGTTATTATTGAAATCTTTATTAGTCATTCCGTCCATACATTTGATTTGGAACAACTTTAAAATGAACGACAACTTTGAGTATTTCTCACACCCAGGGTAAAGAGTTTGTTCAACATCTCATTAAACTCTCGAACATTTTTTCCTCCTTGGAACCCTTAGCGTATTCATGAACATTTGGCTCAAGATCAACTTGTACGTCATCAAAACCATCAGCTTGCTCATCATCAAACTCCTCATCTACACGGTCGTTAAAGAAAGCTGGCCCACTTCTATCGTAGATCATTCTCATTTTATCATCACTATTACCATCTCCCAAATCCGCTCTTTTTCCTTTCTATGGGGGTTTAAATTCTCCGTGATAAACCCACCGAACATATCCCCGCACAATTCCATTTAGTAACAGATCATTGAAAATTTCGTCCTTCGTCCTATGTCTACTATTGTTACACCGGTTACATGGGCAATGAACTTTAATTTCATCTTCTCCTATGTCACTACTATTAGCCAAATCACCAAAAGCAAAATCAAGAAACTCATTCACTCCGTTTATATATAAGGAATTCTTCCTATCATCACATTCCATCCACTCTAACCTCTTCTTTAACATATCTAAGCTATCCATGTGTTTTAGAAGATTTACAACTACAAAAAAGTACGAAAAAATATTCACAGAATTAAGTAATACACATAAAATCAATTTTATTACCAAATACGCTTGTAGCATGTCATTCAGTTAATATTCGAAATCTCGAGTGAATATCAATTCTAAAATAAATAAAACGAATACGGACAAATCTTATATAATAATAAGCATATCATATAATAATAAATAAATCTCCAGAATTCAATTAATCTCTAGATTTTAATTACATACCAAAGATCAGAATGTAAATTGATTATTTTTATTAAATAATAATAGTAATATTACCCAAAAACAATCAAAACAATGGTATTCAATACTCTATAGTCCAACAACACTTTAGATGTGAAAAAAACTATATGAATAATTTGCTCACTGTAACAGGTATAGCCTAAGTCCGGGAGCCTAATCAGCTACATTCGTTACCAGAACCCTCATTGACTCCAAAACCTCATCTAAGCATTCTCATTGACTCCCTCCAAAACCAATAAAACCACCCTGTATTCAAACTACAAAAGAATTTTAATAAATAAAAAATTAAAAAAAAAGAACACGACTATGTGCAGAGGTTGATAGTGCAGGTCTTGTAGCACTGCTGAAGGGGAACTCTACAGAGTTGTCCCCCACCCAAGTTATTGTTAATGATATTAAGTGTTTTATGGTTGATCTTGCTAGTTGTAGGTCGCATAGTTTTTTCTGCTTTTCTTCACTCACTGATTATTTCACTATTGATCCAGAAATTGTTACAGTGGTTTGAACACTACCAATGTTTGAAGGTTAACCAAGTGCCCCAGGAAAACAGTTAAATCCTTCTCTTTCATTTCTTTGAACTAAAGTTTTATTTATTGGAATTGCCTAATAAAAAGTAATGAACCTAAAGCTTACCAATAATACACTTGAAGCTTTTAAAACTGATAAACCTCTAGTTGTAAAAGAACCAAAAAGACGCAGCCTAATTTAGTTAACGAGATAATCTCAAAGGATATAACTCTATAAGTAATAACTAAGAAAGGGCAACGCATCAGATGATTGAGAGGCTTAGAGGTGGGCAGAGGAACCGGAACATATATTCACCTGATTTAATCAATTGTACACATCTAAGGCTACTATTTAGATTAGTAAAGCTTGTTCAAACTAAAATGTCTAGCTATTATCAACTAAAATCAGACTTATATCATCCAAAAAGCAACCATAATCAAATCTGCTAAAAAATCATAAACAAATATCCATCAACAAAATTCAGATAATCTCAATAAAATCAAATAAAAAACAAACATTAAGTTCAAACTTATGTCATCCATAACAGGAAAAAAAAAAAAAGGAGCCAAATCGTCCAAATTACAAAAAATTACGCAATAAAACATAGAACTGGGAAAATAATGATGAACATTACCTTCTTCTCTGATTACCTCCCTAAGAAACTGCAACATGAAACCATAGATCACCTTCTTGTTCTCCCTTGTCCTCTGCCTGTAACACCCCGACCTTTAATCCAATTATTAAGCATAATTAGCAGCGGAATTGACCTAATATGGTCGGGACATTACCTGCCGTAACTCCCTCTTGGGAATTACAAGGCAACCATCATATTCTAAGCCATTAAAACTCCAAATTAATATAATAATCCTTTATATTCCCAAAATTAAGGTACATCACTTACTAAAAGTCTTTAATTAAACTATTAAAGCATTAAGCATAAACTAGGTGAATAATATTAAAGTGAAATCCTCGCCACTACTCATTTCCGTCGTTTCCAGCAGTACCTAAAACAGAAAACAAAAACGGTGAGCCGAAGACTCAGTAATGACTATCCTAGCAACGTAAATTCATTTCAATTCATTTTATTTAATAACACAGGGAGAATAGAATAAAGTAAAACATTTTATAAAGTCCTTTATTTAATTCATTCATAACTTTAGGGTGCACATGCTAGCCGTGGCAAGTATGACATGGTGGAACGTCTTCCACGATGGACCGTTGTCCATAAAACATGGGGCCTTGGCCCGAAAACATGAGAGCCTTGGCTCAATGGGCGGATGCCCCATGGGTACATGCTTGACCGAGAATCGTAACCTGTGAACATATACTGCCAAACGGACTAGGTCTTTCACTTTCCTTTATCATGTTTCGTTTAATTTTACATTTTAGCCTTTTACTTCAATTGAAGTAACATATTTCCTTTGGATCATATGATCAAACATCATTTCTTTCATGGTTTCTTATAAACATCATTTTATAAGAAATTCAATCAATCATAATATCATTTTATAAGAAATTCAATCAATCATAATATAAGGAATAATTCCATCAAATCATTTTATAATAAATTATTCAATCAAAACATAATTCATTTCCCGCAATTCAATAAAACATGTCAAAGCATTCAGATCATAAATTCATCATATTGTCATGATTTCATATACACATTTAGAAGGGAATTGTGGGTACTAGCAATAGCCGTTACCTCACTTCCACGATTTTGCTAAGGATTTTCCTTGGTTCGTTCGTCCTGAGCTCCGAGTCCAATTTCTTTCAAAATAATAAATCATTTAATTAGTACTAGATCGATAATAATTTAAAATCATATAAAATCGTAATTTTATAAAATCATAAATTTTATAAGTAACGAATTTATAAATAACGAATTTTAATAAAACATAATTTCAAAATTTAACGAAATATTATTATTATTCGAATTTTCAATCGAAATACATATATATTTTATAAATCAATTTTTCATGAAAATATTATTTAAATTTCATTTTTATTAATGCAATCTAGTGACTTTATTTTAGTAAAATCGAAAATTAAATATATATATATACATTTTTCTACTTTAAAAATAATAAACAATTTTATTAGTAATTAATTAAATTATAAAAACTTATTAAAACATAACTATGGCCAATTTAACAATCTGAAAATTCAGATCTGGTCTTACCCAAAGCCCAAAATGGTTTGGCCCAACTTTAAATTTTGAGTTTAACTTAGAAACCTTAGTTTTGGATTTCTGGGAAAAAGTAAGGGGCTCGAATTAGAAGCAGGGGAGGGGGGGTGCACGGCACAGGGGTCACGAAGGGGAGGGAGAGTTGTGGCGGAGCAGAGCTGAAGAGAAGGGCGACGGGGCTGGGTTTGGTGGCTCCAGGAATCGTCGGTGAAGGCGAAGGTGGTGGTGGTGGCTGGTCAGCGGTGGCAGAACGACGAAAGAAAGGGAGGGGGAGTGCGAAGGAGGCGAGAAAACAGGGGAGTTTAAGGGTGGGGTTTTCGATCCATTCTGGGAAGGAGGAAAGCGTTGGCGGCTGTCTGGGCGGCGCAGAAGGGTTGCTCCAGTGTTGGTTATGCTGGATGGTGGTCGGGCGTTGCGTTGGTGGTGCTGTGAGCAAGGAAAGAGAAAAGAAATAGGGGAGGGGCAGGGGTGTACGTGTGGAGGAGGAGAGGAAGCAGGGAGGTACGGTGGTCGACGGTGGGTGGTCGGGTGGTGGTCGAATGGTTGGGGTGGTGTTAATGGTGGTGAACGACGGTGGATACAGTGGTCGTTGGTGGTGGTTGCTCGAATCAGAGAAGATGAAAAGGAGAGAAACTGGTTTTTGGTTTTGGTTTTTGATGTTGAATTTCCTGAAATGGAAATGAAATTTGTATATAGGAAGAGTGAAGAACAAGGAGAGGTGCTTGGGGTCCAAGTATCTGAATTTGGACTAAATTGAGGGAAGGAAGGAACTCTTGACTTCTGCTTTGTACGTGGAGAGCAAGGGAAGAGGAGAAGGAAGAAAATTTCTTCACTCATTTGTACGTGGAGAGCAAGCTGAAAAAGAGAAAAGGGAATTTTGGCTCTTTTAAGGGCAATTTCGTAATTTCACATTATTTGGCCAAAAATTCAGAATTTGTTGCTATTTTTGATACTTACTAAAAATAGAAATGTTTAACTAAAATAATTTTTTTATTAAAATATCGTTAACGAAAAATAAATAAATTTTCGTTTATAAATTTATCGTTTAAAATAAATCGTAAAAACGATTAAAATAACGAAATTTGATTATTCGTAATTATTTAAAACGAAATCAAGCTAATAAATATTTTTAATTTTAATAAATCACGTTTAAATTTTCGGGGTATTACATCCTTACCCCCTTAGAAAAAGTTTCGTCCTCGAAGCTGGAGCTCAGTCGAACTTGCCATTCTTAGAAATCAAACAATTCATACTTAATCGTTCTATTCGTCATTCATTGAAAACATATATGTCATAACCAATCATTTGTTGTCACACATAAGCATGGTTGATACATACATTCACAGAAAACATGGAGATTCGTACATCATATCGTTCTTAGGTAACTATTTGAAGATATTCCGCTTTCATTTGCTATTGGGTCCCTTTGCTGCAGGAATCTTGTTGTTAACCTTCATTACTTGATTCGTTTTGCTTTCGAACTTCGATCTTTTCTTCTACGCTAAATAACTTTGTTGACTACGTTCGTTGCAGGGGTTTGAGTCCAATCATGTGACTAGAATACATCGTTAGATATATGACTTTGTTACTTATCCTTTATATTTTAAGTCGACAAACCTCAGATTTTGCGGATAATGCTAAGCCATCAAGCGTGCCTTTATCACAAACAATCTAGCTCCCAGAAAACTTAGTTCAGATTACCTGGTCCTATAGACATGTCATTTCTAATCTTCATTCCATTGCGTTCCTCAATCATTCATAATTCTTTTCGAAATTCTAACATTCAATAAAATCATCAACCTTATTGACAAATTAATTCTTGATAACTTATTTGTTGTGCAATCCTCAAAGCTTCATGTGTAAACTCAATTTCATATTTTCACCATAAATCATATTGGGTTCCGCATACTATTCTTGCATAACTTTAAAATTTCTAGCTTAGCTTCCCTAACATATCTGAGAATACACTTAGGTACTTACAACCACAAAAACAATCATTATGAAGGGCGCGGAAAGGTAACTCGAAAATCAACCCTAACTTGAACGCTTTGAAACCTTGAATAACCTTGATTTGATTTGTGATTCGCCACTTATAAAATACAAACTCGTGCTCTTTCGTTACTTTATCATTCAACCATATTGATAGACCAATTATTGATAACTTCTTAGCTTCCTTAATAGAGGCATATCAATCATCCTTTAGTCCTTCAACATGCATTTCTTTGATTTCACTTTAACACAATGGTGTTCAACATATTCTTTCCTAAGTCAAATTCTTTCAACAATGGAGGGCTCAACCCCAATTACGTGACTCGATCCTTGAACATAGCCTGGTTGAGATTTCTACATATACTCAAAAATACACGGTAGATACTTTATCATATATTAGCCTAGGTCGTTCACTCTAGATTGCCATTTCATAGCCTTCGAAACTACTTTCTTGCCAACTTGACCTATTTCAAAACTTCATGAACTCCTGTATTTTCCTCAATTTGTTCCTTAGGGTTCTCCATAATGCTTAGACCATCCATAGGGAGGTTTACTAAATATATCACAGCACGGGTCTTAATTGTGATTCATCAAGATCTCACATATAATTGATAATCCCAAAATAATTTCAGCTAACTTTATGGTATTTGGTTTACAACCTCTAGTATATTCTAAGTAGCTCAATGAACCTTTAAAAATACCTTTGCACTAATTTCATTGATACCAGATATATGACGCATAATGGTAACTTATCTCGATCCTCTATAGTACTCATACATTTTCATGTTATGGGTTCTTAAAATGATTTCCTCAAATTAACTTATATCATCTCATTTCTTTGAAATCTAAAATCTTGCTCTCTTATTAGAGGTCTATCATGTTTCTTTCTCGAAATATATTTGGGCACTTAGGCAAGTAAAATTTTCCCTTCCATAACTGTTTGATAAACTTTCAACTTCAATCTTTTGTCTCTTAGTCATTGTAGAAATCTGCCCTCCTTTTTTAACGATTAACTGTCAATATTTCTCATACTTGTTAACCTATCATCCTTACATCACATCATTCAAACATGCCTGAACCTCTTTAGGTTACCTAGTACTCAACAACCTACACATGTTAACCTACTTGGTACAAACTTTGAACATATATGACAAACAATAAATGAAGGAATATCAACGAGTAACATGGGCGATTACAGAATCATTAGAAAAAAAACATTACAAGCATCATTGGTATCATTTTGACCTTTTCCAAGTGGTTTCGTCATAGGACCTTTTTCCAGTCACGGGTTGCTGGGGAATACTAACAATGTCATTAGTTCTATGGTCGTTGTAGACACCTACTTTTGTCCCCATTCCCGAAAGGGAAAGGTTCGATGATGAAAGCGTAAATCTCCACTTGACAACGCATCTCCTATAAAATAACGAATCTCAATTCCCCTTTTCATTTCACCCGAAACCTGCTATTTATGGAAACCTGCTAAAAATAGTAACTGCCGTAAAGGGTAGCTTCTAAAAGTGGCAAGTCATTAAAGATAGAAACCTGTCAGAATTAGGTGTTGAACTCCAACATAAATCCTAAATGAGATAGAAAGCTGCGAGAATCCTATTCCTAATATGATTCGGAAATAAGAGTTACGTACTAATTAAAATCCTAACCAGCCTAGAGTTCGTAACGGGCCCAGACGCATTCCGTCATAAAATTAATACGCACTAAAGGACTCGATTAAGTCTCATACACTCCGGATTCTAAGAATCCGAATCTGACTAAGAAAACAGCCCAAACATCAATTTCAACGCCCAGCCCTGGGCGCTGAAATTGCATGGGTCCTATTTTCAACGCCCAGAGCTGGGCGCCGAAATCTTTGACGCCCAGAGCTGGACGCTGAAAATACCTAGGACGTGTTTTTTCCTAATTCTTTGTGGATTAGAACTCTGCAATTCTATCTTTCCACGAACTCTTCCCTATAAATACAGCCCCAAATTCGACGTGAAAAGGACACAACACACAATTCATATTCTGAGTATTGACTCCAACCCTTAGCCTAAGCCTCACGCTGCGAAATTGTTAACGCGTTCTGTCGCAATCGATCCATAAATCGAACAGAACGTATCCGGTCCCATAATTGAGATTCGTTAAATAAAAAGGAGAAATAGCAAATTCAAAGTGGTTAGTTTTCTGAGAAAAATTGCCCAAACATTCATGAACCAATTGCCCAAAGAGTTATACCAAAATACGTGTTCCGCAAGCCCGAACGATCGCCACAAAAATAATCGACGCTCGGGATGGCCGTAACGAATCCCACAAACGCTGCACAACGCGCAAAGGACGTGATAAGGCAAGCACGCAAAATTAAAGTCGCAAAAACAAAAGAAGACGCCAACAGAAAACGAGAACCAGCCAGGGACGCATTTTCAACGCCCCTGGCTGGGCGCCATTATTTCTCACGCCCTATGCTGGGCGCTTAAGTTGCTGCCTGGCCTTTTGCTCAGGCGTAGCAGCCTCGGTGCCCGCGCATGAAGTATACGTAGCAGTAAAAAAACTTTTCGTGAAAAAATGCTACGAAGGCGTAAGAAAAGCACTCGATTTCAAAAGCGACTCATAAAAAAGAATAACTCTTTGCGTCGTTGTTAGGCCTCCTACGACGACGATGTTCGGCACCCAAAAACCGAACATGCCAATTAAAATAACTTTGAATGTTACATAGGCAAAGTATTCAAAAAATGATGTTCGAATAAAGTTTTCAAAAAATAATGTTCAAATAAAAAATAAATAAATCCGAGTCTAGACTAGGCTATGCCAAAGTACAATCCAAATCCTAAGTCTTAGTTGTCTTATCCATAGAATCGGTCCTAATGCTTGGTGTCGTTCTGCAAGTTAAAAGGTTAAACCATGTTGAGTCTCCCTTCCAAATTTAAATCAATAAAGCACCCATATGTAATTGTCATCCCTTACTAAGAATTTACGGCCTCAATACTCACTCTCCCCAATAAAAAGAATATATTATAGTATTTGTAAAATGGAAACGGTCACATTCTGGAAATCATTCCCCCATAGTCGCACAACCCCCAAAGTGAACCTAAGGTGTTAATACCATTGGCAAAGAAAAAAATTAATGGCCCTAAGGCTTATAATCACATTGGGTCACGACTATCATAGTCCTCTCGAGTCACTCGCTCCTTGAAATACTACTAAAGTACGGACTAAAAGATTTTCCATGAATGCAACATGACCAACCATGAAAATACCCAAATCGCCATACCATAAGGCTACCATTGGGGTAAAGCAATACACATTAAGAAAGAAGCCGCACTAATAATTCTAGTCTTGCAAAAATAAAAATTCGATCTCCCCAATTAACTACCTTGCCAACATTAAGCAAAATGGCGCATGACAAATGAACACCCAAGGGTTAAAATCTAAAGTGTCAACCAACGAAAGTCATGGTCCAATTAGCCTAAGTCTAAGAGTCGCTTGGTCAAGTATTATAGGCTTACGCCACGTCATTATTTTGAGTCTAGGCCACCTCCTTGTATTCATACACGGGTTATAATCAGAAAGATTAATGAAAGTTCGAGTCTAAATCACAACTTCCAATTAAATCCCAGAAACTGGAGTCTGAAAAGAAACAAAAAAAAACTATTTTCGATGTAATTCTTTCGTTAAATTTCAATAAGGTAAAAACAACATTTTGAATCTACGCTATTTGCACATTTTAAGAAACGACTAAATACGCTTGCAAAGTAAGACAAAATTAAAGGTCCACCCTAGGCCAACTAAAGTTAAAGGTCCACTATAGGCCTACCAAACGAGGCTCACTCAGTCTCGCCTCGAGACTCAGAGACCACAACCATCTACCTTTTAGCCCAAACAAAAAAATTGATTGAAGGATTTATGTTGGGGAGAGATCCCAAGCAAAAAGAAAAAAGAGAAAGAGGAAAGGGAGAGCGAAAAGAGCCATGAAATACTTAGCCCGTACCTCCCAAAGTGCGAAATCTACCCAAGCAAAAGAAGGAAAAGAATTGAGTCAACCAATCCAAATCATAAAATTCTACGATGTCTACCCTTTCCAATCCTTATGCTCTTAGACGCCTTCGCTCTGGGGTCCCTGTTCAGCTCATTTAACCCATCCATGTTCTCATTGCCATAACCCAAGAAACCATTACCTCAACTCTTGTTTTTGAACTTGTTATCAACCGCAAACCACGCACGGCCATTGACACGTGCGTCATGCCCATCATTTCCAAAGTCCAAACCTGCTCTTACACCACCATTAGCATAATGACCATATAACTTGTTTGGATACGTCCTATTGATATACCCTTGAGCCGTCCCTATGCTACTCATTGGCCTTGATTGATGTAAACTCGTGACACTAGCCTGAGGCCGTAAAATGTGAATCCTAGCAGATGTAATCCTTATGCTTAACCAATACCTACACAAATTACCCTATCTCATTCAACCCATCTTTCAAGCCGTCTTGAGTCACAAATAAAAAAAAAAGACAAATGAAAAGTACATTCTACGCTTAACGTAAAAAAAAATAATAATAAAAAATAAAAAATAAACTTTGCAAAGCGCCTCTAAAGTTAGTCTAAAAGAAAAAGGAGCATTTAGCGCACCAAAAAAAAGATCCGCCCAGAAATAATTTTCAGCGCCCACAGCTGGGCGCCGAAATCTTCAACTCCCCAGCCTGGGCGCGGAATCTCTATGCTTGCTAAAATTTGTCTAGAAGTGCTCGTCATTTATCCGCACATACACGGAACAATAACGAACACTTGGGGGGGTAAAACACGTATTCAGACATACGTACCACCAAAAAAAATACATGTACTCAAAAAAAAAAATATAAAACAATTTTGGCTTACGGCAAGGCAGCAGATTAAAATAATAATAAACTTCACTTATTCTACCGTTTCAAATAATATGTTTCCACCTCAGAACGTACTTGTTTAAAATCGGCATTCTAAAAAACCGTTTTCTAGGCTAGGAACTACGCAAGACCTGATTCCAAATTAAATCTATTTAAGGCGGATACGTAGACAATCCATGATTCGGTCCAACCAATTTTATTAAAGCCTATAGAATAACAAGAATAAGAAATAGAGTCCCTTATTGAAATTTAATTACTTGCAACCCAAGTCGAAAGAAAAATTTAAGTCAAAGGAAGAATCCAATTCATCAAGATGCCAAAATTAATGAGCACACATCGAAAAATAAGGGCACGTACCCTTGCCAGAAGGAGCTCTCACACTCCTAGGCACTTAGCCAAGACTCAAAAGATCGCTTTGCCTCAATCGAATGGGGGGCTAGCGCAAGCGTCCATGACCTCTAAAGTATTTGACTTGACCCTCCCTAAAAGCGAACTAACTCACTTAAAGACTTTCTTTCACCACTAGACATAGTCGTTCGCTTAAAGACCTTCTTTCACCCCTAGACACAGTCATAGTCGCCGACAAGTAGTAAAGGCAGTAAGCTTGCAATAAAGAGGATTGTTCTACGGCATCGCCCCATCGTTCCTTCGAACTCAGGGCACCCGTTCATGGTAATTCGAATGCTTGCTAATCTCCTTTGAAAAAAAATCAGACATTGTCAATAGGACTTGGCACTTAACCAAGGCTCACCCTATTCAGACATATGACACGGGCATTTAAAATCGAAATCTGAAACCATTATTCATGGGAAGACATAATAGCAACTGGGGGCTAAAAAATTGAAATGGACGAGCTAGGGAAAGAACTAAGTATACCTTGACCTTTTGTACAGACATACACCAAGTAAATCTAAGTCCATTTGAAAACGGTTTATATTCCCGCAATTCTGGAAAAGACGGCCCTAAAAGCCTAAAGCATATGCCGAACGGGCACAAGTATATCTTGACGCCTGCACCCTGGCTTCCAGCAAATCCTTAGACAGCATTCCAAAAATCGTAACAGTATTCCTGTACGAACCCTTCTATAAGTCAACCTACTTAGGACACCTCGGATTGTACACAGTAGGACTCGGATTTTAAATAATTTTCAAATGATTTTTAAAAGACTTTTTCGAACATAATAAAGTGTCGTTGGTTTAAGCTAAGTATGCGTTTATCTCAATGTTGCAAGTAAGTCAAAGGCTTTCCAAATATGATTATGGGTAAAGAAAGGCACCTAGCTTTTGGACAAGGCACACTTCAACATGTGACTACCTTGACCATGGCAATGTCGCACAATACGACATTTACAAGAGAAGCAGCAAAATCACTACTCGAACATACCTCGCACTAAACGAGTCTGGTTCAAACTATTCATGATCCGTGTCACCATGAATGCATAAAAACGTATGCAAAGCATTATAGCACCAAGCCAATCCCGTAGCTACAATTGGAGGCTTGAGAAAAACACTCTAAAAATGCTCGAAATGACGATTTTATCGCAAATTCTCGATGCTAATGCTATACATACATCATAGGGGCACAATCCTAAGCTTTGATCGTGTAAAACGAACCTTAGAATGGCTAAAACCCCTCCCAAATTCTAAGCGCTACTTAGAATATATAAAGTCACCCCACTAACAAGCGTAACTGAAAATCGCGAGTCACCAAAACTCCGATCAAACTACTGCACATAACGCTCGCCCTACAAGCGCCCGTTACACAGTCTAAGTCGTTCCAAAGCAAAAGCGAAAGAAAAAATCAAGAAAGAAAAAACTGTCGAAATTCTGCCCAGAAATCAATTTCAACGCCCAGAGCTGGGCGCCGATATCTTTAACGCCCCAGTCTGGGCGCTGAATCTTTCTGCTAGTCACGTTTTGCCCAGATAAAAAAATAATAAAGAAACACCTATGAATCCTCGCATCGAACGAAGTAATAAGCCGTGCAAACCCACGCAGAAGGTGCTACACTTGTTCAAGCACCTGAACGAGGCGTGATGAAGTACTCCAATGAAAAATATAATAATGATATCCCAACACCTGGAGGAATGTTCAAAGACACGTTGTTAGGCCACACAAGCCTACGTCGCACCATAAGTTCAACCATCCCACAGTACAAGTCTAAAAAAAAGGTGGAAGGCATATCGCACTAATGCGGGCACGACCAAGAGCATGTGTAAAAGAGGCAAAGACTACTTATCGCCCAAATGCAAGCCACACGACTTCTACATTAAGGATTAAAGGTAGCAAAACATTACCTACCACGGAGGGGATAGCTCGCACCTACACGAGCGAAACCCCAAGGCATCTTTCTCGAAAGAACCTACGAAAATCGTACGCCAAAAGGAAGCATCCCAACATGCATACTTGGGGGCTCCAAGCTACGAAACAACCATAGCAAAATAAAAAATCTCGAAGCAAATGTTTGAACAAACGAAAGGGCACGATGTTTGAGCCCACTTCATGAATGGGCCTGAACCCTATCAAGCTTCTAAGCAAACTATTCAAAATCAGTCATTGCTCAAAAAAAAAATGATTCAAGCAAACTGATTAATGGACCGCACACAACGGCCATTCTATGAACGCTCGTTCGCACATACATATCATCATTCTAAGTATCGAACATTCACGAACGCGTTCAAAAGGAAAAATATACAACAACAAGAGCGGTCAAAGTCTTACGCCTCAAGGTATGTTCCTCGGGCCATATAGACTCGCGCAACTATCGTAATAACTGTACGCCTTAAGAGCAACAGTTCCTTAAAATAATCGCCCCAAAGCGACAAGCACCGTAGTCCACCAATCGGCTACGGCTTCTCAAGAAAATCATCACGTTCTAAAAACAAAGAAAAAACAAAAGAGAAGAGAATACATAGAACTTCCAAGTGAAATAAACGAATGAACAAGAGGCCAACTGTGTCATCAAAAAAACCTCGCCAGAAATTATTTTCAGCGCCCAGCGCTGGGCGTCGAAATCTTTAACGCCCAGGCATGGGCGCCGAAAATGATCCCAGACCCAAAAAGGCCCCTGGCTTCTATAGGGCCCTGCCGTATCTGTTCGACTCGAAAATTACCGATTTCTGAAAGTCGCACCTCACGGCTTTGTTAAGAGTAGCACACCACTACAAAGGTCGCTCGCACTTACGAGCATAATCCCAAACATAATCAAGGACATCACAAAATGCGTATCCCCAAGGAATCTCCTTGACAAGAACTGACCGTCAAGCACGAGTGCTTGGGGACTCGAAAGAAAAAAAAATATCTTAAAAGAAAGTATGCAAAGTTAAAACAATATTCCCAAACTACGCTGTACGAAGTCCCGTGTTTGAATAATCTCAAAAAATAAAACTGGATTACGACCTCAAAATAGAGGTCGCCGTTGATACTTGTACATGGTCCCCTAATCAAGGACCTAGGTAGTGGCAAAATTGAGCCGTAAAGACTAGCTCAAACCATGAAAAGGTGATGACCACGAGACTATGGTCCATCTAAACACATTGTCAACCCACATTCAGGTTGCAACCAAATCCGAGCATCCCTCGGAAGAATTCGCTCCTATAAGAATGAATAAAAAGAAATTCTCAAAAGAAATCACAAGAAAAAATGAAATAGGGACTTGCCCACCTCAAACGGGCAAGATCGCGACACGCAAATCCCAAATCGAAAAGACGAATTCAGGGACGTCCACCCTTAGCGGACAGGGCTCGCCCACCTTTAGCGGGCGGGGTCTGCGTCACTAGCCGCGCAGGTCCTCAGTTTTCGAAAAATAAAGTCTTCAAATTTAAAATAGGCTCGCCATCTTCAGCCGACGGGGTCTACGGCGCAAACCACGTAGGTCCTTATTTTCAAAAAAGCAAAACAAATTTCAAAATAGATTCGTCCACTTCTATCGGACGGGGTGTCCACCCTTAGCGGACGAGGTTCGCCATTTTTAGCCGGCGGGGTCTACGTCACAAACCGCGTAGGTCCTTATTTTCAAATTTCAAAAACAGATTCGTCCACTTCTATCGGACGGGGTGTCCACCCTTAGCGGAGAGGCTCGCCATCTTTAGCCGGCAGGGTCTGCATCACTAACCGTGCAGGTCCTTAGTCGCTGCAGCGATAACTTTTCCTGGTTTTCCCTTTTCCAAAATTAAAAGGATTGGTTTTCCGTTTTTTCCAAAAAAGAGCGATGTGCTGGATTTTCCTTCGTTTTACGTCCCATAAAAACAAGGGGGTTTTCTCGTTTAGCTAGCCCTGAAAATGAGAATTTTTTTAAAAAAAACACTTTTACCTCGTGATTGGGCTTGGCCAGGCCCAGTTACACTTTATAGCTTTGATTTCGAAAACATCTGTAGCTACTCCCAATGACAAAGTGAGGGAGTTCCTACGCCTCTTTAGATACTTCCAATGACAAAGTGAGGAAGTTTCTATACTATCCGTTGACAAATCCCAATGACACGTGAGGGGTATGTCGACACTTCAAGTGATGACCCTTCAGTCAAATGTTATCACTCGGGGGCTCGTGAGACCCTCGCCAAAACAGGTCACTATGGCTTGTGCGACGCACTCCGTCTAATACTTTGACCATCGTCTTACTCCAAGACTCAGTCAAAGTGGGGGCTAACTGTAGACACCTACTTTTGTCCCCATTCCCGAAAGGGAAAGGTTCGATGATGAAAGCGTAAATCTCCACTTGACAATGCATCTCCTATAAAATAACGAATCTCAATTCCCCTTTTCATTTCACCCAAAACCTGCTATTTATGGAAACCTGCTAAAAATAGTAACTGCCATAAAGGGTAGCTTCTAAAAGTGGCAAGTCATCAAAGATAGAAACCTGTCAGAATTAGGTGTTGCACTCCAACATAAATCCTAAATGAGATAGAAAGCTGCGAGAATCCTATTCCTAATATGATTCGGAAATAAGAGTTACGTATTAATTAAAATCCTAACGAGCCTAGAGTTCGTAACGGGCCCAGACGCATTCCGTCATAAAATTAATACGCACTAAAAGACTCATTAAGTCTCATACACTCCGGATTCTAAGAATCCGAATCTGACTAAGAAAACAGCCCAAACATCAATTTCAACACCCAGCCCTGGGCGCTGAAATTGCATGGGTCCTGTTTTCAACGCCCAGAGCTGGGCGCCGAAATCTTTGACGCCCAGAGCTGGGCGCTGAAAATACCTGGGACGTGTTTTTTCCTAATTCTTTGTGGATTAGAACTCTGTAATTCTATCTTTCCACGAACTCTCCCTATAAATACAGCCCCAAATTCGACGTGAAAAGGACACAACACACAATTCATATTCTTAGTATTGACTCCAACCCTTAGCCTAAGCCTCACGCTGCGAAATTGTTCACGCGTTCTGTCGCAATCGATCCATAAATCGAACAGAACATATCCGGTCCCATAATTGAGATTCGTTAAATAAAAAGGAGAAATAGCAAAGTCAAAGTGGTTAGTTTTCTGAGAACCGTGACGCACCTCTCAAGGGTGCGTCGTAATGTGTCCCTTTTCGATGATTTAACTGCTTTCCTCGCCCTTTTTATGAACTGTTAAACTAACTAAATTTGATTGTTCTATCACGCCTAACAAATATAATATTTTGGGAAATCGGATTATCATGCTAGGTCCCTTAATGCTACTTAAATCAGATAATCACGATCGAATTAGTATTATATGTTGCATATTGCTAAAATCAACTCAGATTAGTTTAATAGTTAACGCATGTCCCTTCAATTATTTATGCTGAGCTAGTAAGGATATCCTGCCTCTGGAGTTATCGACGAGCGAAGTACTCCTCTCGGTAGTTACAGTCCCCCGAACCCTCAATCTCTACCTTGCGGGTGTATGTTGAGAGATCCCCACACCAGGGATCACAAAGGGAACCTACGGCCGTCGTGGTCAAACATAATTGCACTCCCTTTATGTCACGATAACCGGGTTTTGTCAGTTTTTCTCATTGTCGTTAAAAACTGAATGGCGACTCCTATATTACTAGTCAATTGGGTGTAAACTCACAGGAAATCCAATTACACTTGATTGAATAAAAAGAATCGTCACACCCACGAGGGACGAGGTCACGCATTAGCCTCGTGCTTTTTCGACCCCCTCACAGTCGTTGCCAATAGACGATCTTTTAGTACGTGTAGCTGATGGTGATAGCTCAGAATAATTTCGAATCTAATGGTCATGACTTCCACAACGATCATTAATTTGTTCCTATCCCAAATCCTTAATAATTTGCAGTTGGTCTCGTTACTAACGCACTTAAACATTTCTTTTATTCTTAATGAACACGGATTTCATGTCTTACATATCATCTTGGTTGGCTCAGAAAAAAAAGCTAGGATCGAATTTAGGTAAGACTTTGACTCAAAACATCTACAATAACATTAGCTTTTCTAGTAGGGTATTGTATATCAAGATCATAAGTAAGGTAGTTCTATTCAGGGACTTGGAGTTGGCGAGAGCATCATCTATGACCTTCCTTTTCCATTCTGACACGTCATATTCCATGTTAGAAGTATTACTATAAACAACAAATCTCTCGGTTCCAGACGGAAGGCAAGAAGATAGGAAATGGTGATACGTCTCTTAAGTTCTCGAATTGTAGATTCACAATCATCATTCCCCATAAATTTGATATTCTTTCTAACCAATCGGGTTGTGGGTAAGGCAACCTTAGAGAAATCTTAAATAAATCTTCGATAATCTCCAGCTAAACCCATAAAACTTCATACTTGAGGGACAGTGGTTGGTCTAGGATATTCCACAATTGCTTTTACTTTCTCATGACCAACAGATACACCTTTCTCAGAAATAATATGACCTAAAACGATATTTCCTTAAGTTAGAATTTACACTTTGACAACTCATCACATAATTGGTTTTCGATCAACATATCTAACACTTTCCTCATATGCTCCTCGTGTTCCTCATTACTCTTAGAATATACCCAAAATGCCATCAATGGAAACAACCACAAACTTATCAAGGTATGATTTGAAAATACGATTCATTAAATCCATAAATATAGCTGATGCATTAGTTAACCCAAAAGGTATTACAACAAACTCATAATTGGTTCTAAAGGTTGTCCTTGGAATATCCTCAAGTTTATTGTAAAGTTGATGGTATCCAGACCTCAAATCTATCTTTTAAAACACTTTTGCACCTCGGAGTTGGTCAAACAAATCATCAAATCTATCTATGCATAACCTCAACGTTTTATCATTTTTCCTCACAGATATGACATGGCTCCCAAAGTGAAGTACTCAGTTGAATATACCCTTATCCAAGTAATCCTTTAATTGTTTCTTCAATTCTTTGCAACTCAGTTGGTGTCATTCTATAGGTGCTTTAAAAATACGGGTGGATCTTGTGGTTACTTTAATGCTAAAGTTTAATTCTCTCGGTGGAGGCATACTAGGTATTTCTTCTGGAAAAACATATGATATTCACAAACTATAGGTAGGTCAGTGATGGGTGAGTTGGAAGTGTTTAAGTCAACAATACTACAAAGATAACCGGAAAAACTACTCTTAATCGTCTTTTGAGATCTTAAAGCGATGACAACTTGTATCATTGGTTTTCTCACTAACTTCTGAATGAAATCCTATCCTTATTTGGCGTTTTGGTCACACTATGCATGCCTCAAACAATTAATGTTAGCTTCATATTCAACTAATTTATTCCCAAAATTACATCAGATCTATATAGATAGATCAAAGGATACTAAAACTCAACATCATAGGATAACTTCTAATTCACAATCACTAGGAAAGAAAACACTCATAATTGCATCTATATGGCATAATCCTCGTGGGTAATATGGTTATCATGGTGCTCGTTGCGAGCCCTTGGGGACATCATTCATAGCCTCGATAGCCAACATTCAACAAAATATGTCTCCACAAATGGAAGCAAATAAATCATAGAAAATAAACCCGTTCATCCCGTTCCTACACTCACACTCATATTCATTTTAACTTGACATGATTTTAGAATATTCCTTTTTAACTCATTACTTAAAATTCTTTGCTTAAAGCCTACTGAATTCTATTTCGTGCAAAACCCGTAAGGTGTAGCACTTATGGTCCAGAACCTTGGCTCTGAATACCAAACTGTAACACCCCGACCTTTAATCCAATTATTAAGCATAATTAGCAGCGGAATTAACCTAATTTGGTCGGGACATTACCTGCCGTAACTCCCTCTTGGGAATTACAAGGCAACCATCATATTCTAAGCCATTAAAACTCCAAATTAATATAATAATCCTTTATATTCCCAAAATTAAGGTACATCACTTACTAAAAGTCTTTAATTAAACTATTAAAGCATTAAGCATAAACTAGGTGAATAATATTAAAGTGAAATCCTCGCCACTTCTCGTTTCCGTCGTTTCCAGCAGTACCTAAAACAGAAAACAAAAACGGTGAGCCGAAGACTCAGTAACGACTATCCTAGCAATGTAAATTCATTTCAATTCATTTTATTTAATAACACAGGGAGAATAGAATATAGTAAAACATTTTATAAAGTCCTTTATTTAATTCATTCATAACTTTAGGGTGCACATGCTAGCCGTGGCAAGTATGACATGGTGGAACGTCTTCCACGATGGACTGTTGTCCATAAAACATGGGGCCTTGGCCCAAAAACATGAGAGCCTTGGCTTAATGGGCGGATGCCCCATGGGTACATGCATGACCGAGAATCGTAACCTGTGAACATATACTGCCAAACGGACTAGGTCTTTCACTTTCCTTTATCATGTTTCGTTTAATTTTACATTTTAGCCTTTTACTTCAGTTGAAGTAACATATTTCCTTTGGATCATATGATCAAACATCATTTCTTTCATGGTTTCTTATAAACATCATTTTATAAGAAATTCAATCAATCATAATATCATTTTATAACAAATTCAATAAATCATAATATAAGGAATAATTCCATCAAATTATATTATAATAAATTATTCAATCAAAACATAATTCATTTCCCGCAATTCAATAAAACATGTCAAAGCATTCAGATCATAAATTCAATCGTATTGTCATGATTTCATAAACACATTTAGAAGGGAATTGCGGGTACTAGCAATAGCCGTTACCTCACTTCCACGATTTTGCTAAGGATTTTCCTTGGTTCGTTCGTCCTGAGCTCCGAGTCCAATTTCTTTCAAAATAATAAATCATTTAATTAGTACTAGATCAATAATAATTTTTAATCAATATTTTATAAAATCGTAAATTTTATAAAATCATAAATTTTATAAGTAACGAATTTATAAATAACGAATTTTAATAAAACATAATTTCGAAATTTAACGAAATATTATTATTAATCGAATTTTCAATCGAAATACATATATATTTTATAAATCAATTTTTCATGGATATATTATTTAAATTTCATTTTTATTAATGCAAGCTAGTGACTTTATTTTAGTAAAATCGAAAATTAAATATATATACATTTTTCTACTTGAAAAATAATAAACAATTTTATTAGTAATTAATTAAATTATAAAAACTTATTAAAACATAACTATGGTCAAATTAACAATCTGAAAATTCAGATCTGGTCTTACCCAAAGCCCAAAATGGTTTGGCCCAACTTTAAATTTTGAGTTTAACTTAGAAACCTTAGTTTTGGATTTCTGGGAAAAAGTAAGGGGCACGAATTAGAAGCAGGGGAGGGGGGGTGCACGACACAGGGGTCACGAAGGGGAGGGAGAGTTGTGGCGGAGCAGAGCCGAAAAGAAGGGCGACGGGGCTGGGTTTGGTGGCTCCAGGAATCGTCGGTGAAGGCGAAGGTGGTGGTGGCTGGTCAGCGGTGGCAGAACGACGAAAGAAATGGAGGGGGAGTGCGAAGCAGGCGAGAAAACAGGGGAGTTTAAGGGTGGGGTTTTCGATCCATTCTGGGGAGGAGGAAAGCGTTGGCGGCTGTCTGGGCGGCGCAGAAGGGTTGCTCCAGTGGTGGTTATGCTGGACGGTGGTGGTGAAGGAAATAATGCCCTTGGTCCAAGTATGCATATAATATTAAGTCTAATAAATGCGGTTCAGTATTAATTAACAAGTTAATAATTCACTGAGATCAAGTGAACTGAATGCCTAGCTAGAGGCCGCTTCAGTTCAAGTGGAATTAATGATATTATACCACAGCTTACTCTTGACTGAACCCGTAGGGTCACACAAATAGTACGTAAACGGATCAAGTATTTAATGGAATTAAATACTCCATCTATGGATATTCGGAATCGATGGATCTTGGTTTCAGTGGGAGCTGAGATCGTCACAAGCAAGAAATGAATACTCCGGAAACGATGGTATTGCCGGAAACGGATATATGGATCGTATCGGGAATATAAATATTATCCAAGTCGTAGATGTTGCCGGAAACGGAAACATGGTACGTATCGGAAAATATTATCGGAAATGGAAATATTGCCGGAATCGGAAATATTGCCGGAAACGGAAATATTGTCAGAATCGGAAATATTATTGGAATCGGAAAATAATTCCGGAAACGGAAATATTAAATATTTGTTCGAAACGGAAATTAATTCCGGAATCGGAAATATTAAATATTGTTCGTATCGGAAATGAATTCCGGAACCGGGAATTTAATCGGAAGCGCATCGTACAAATTAGCATCGGACGAGGCTTGCTAGACGAAGGCCCAGCACGAAGCCAGGCCCGCGCCCAGCAAGCCGAGCGCCCAACATGGAGCTGCCACGCCTCGCCAGGCCCAGCGCAAGGCCAGGCCCAGCAAGGCCTTGTCGCGCGCACGCTAGGCGTGCTGTTGGGCTGCGAGCAGCGGCTTCTCGTGTGGGCCACAAGGCCTGCGCGGGTGGTGCGATGCTCGTGGCCATGCGATGCTCATGTTCGTAACGAATCCTAATCCTATCGGAATTCGTGTATTGATTAAATCCTAATCCTAATAGGTTAAGTTTATTATTTAGAGTTCAAGTTGAATTCTAATTAATAAATCAAAGTCCTAGTAGGATTATAATTCCTTTTCCATACCTCTATAATAGGAGCCTAGGGTCATAATTTATAGACACAATTGAAGTATTCTAAAGGTAAGATTTTGAAGAAAAATCAGCCATACACTTGCACCTAAATAGCCGAAATTCCTAAGTAACCTTAAGGGCGATTCTAGTTGGTCAAGCTTAAGGCGGATCCGGACGTGTTGTGGACTATCTACGGAGGGACGACACTTGGAGTCCTAAAGACTTGTACTTGTTCGGTTCGGGCGCAGAAAGGGAGGGCACGCTACAAAGTGTATGCATCTGAATTATGCTAAATGATTATGTGTAAATAATATGTTTCCTGCCTTATGGTTTTTCTGTATGATTTATGCTTATTCATATGTATCATAACCTAACAGTGGTATCACGAGACTCTTATTATTTTCATAATCTAAATTGCATAAACATGGTTAAATTTTACAAATTTGCAAAGAATTAAAAGGGGTGATTAATTTTCGTAATTGTTAATTAATTGCAAATTGCGTTTATTTAATTATATGTACGCAGTTTTTCGGCAGTTTCTTCGTTACTCATCCAAATCGAGTGATTTTTGTGTCAATTCCGCATGTAAAAGGCATTCTAAATTTTTGACAAAAAAAGTGTTTTTTGGCCAAACCCAGAATTCCCAAATTCGAAGCCTAACTATGACTTTTCGGAGGTTTTAGTTTTTCGAACGCAAAAGTTTGTAAATTTAAGATGTTAAATTAAATATTTGCGATTCTTGTTGATAAATCTTGAATTTTTTGATTGACCTACAGTATATGTTTAACAAGTTTGAATGCCTAGCCTTGTTAATTATACAACCTAATTTGTAATTATGATTAATTTGTTGAAATTCGAATAATTTAGAATTAATTTGATTTTCATAATTAATTAATAATTTAATTAGGTACCAATGATTAAAAACCACCATAAAAATTGTTAATTTATGTTAAATTTTAAATTTTTATGACCTAGATTTGAATCCATATTAATCGGAAATCAATTAATTAATAAATTTTCGATATTTCGCCCTAAAATTATGAAATTAATATGATTTATTAATTTGTCATTAATTTTTGAAATAAAAGTTTTAAATTTTATGCAATTCGCTCATAAAACTTGCACGCACAATGCAATGGACGCTACGTGTTACCCTTAAGGGGTGTTGTATAGTGCGGGCATGCGACGACGAGCAAGGGAGCTAGTCGCCCATGCGGTACGAATGCAGCGAGCAAGGCGAGTAGCACGCGAGCACAAGGCAGCAGCCATGCCTTGCGTCGAGTGCTGCGATGATGCATGGGCGGATGGGAGAAGAAGCAAGGCGAGCGAGCATGGCAGGCGCGCGCGCGCGCGGGCAGCGAGGGGTGCCTCGCAGCACGGGCGCTGCCTCGCCCAGCCTCGCCAAGAAACTGCTGCGCTAGGAAGCAGCGAGCGATGCTGCGCGCAAGCGTGGCTCGGCTTGCTGCGTTTGCGCGTGGCAGCTGCTCGTGCCTTGCTGTGCGATCACTCGTGAGGGGCGATGCTGCCCCGTGGACACGACGGGGCATGCGCGCAAGCCCATGGCCTCGTCTTGACCCGATTGATGCGTTTTGAATTTAATTTTAATTTTCAGTTTGGAAACAATTTTAATTAATTTTAAAATTCGTAATTTAAATTGTTTTCTTGGATTTTAATTTTGAATATTATAATTATTATAAATTTTATTTATACTAATTATTTTACTAAAATTAAATCTTGAATTAATTTAAATTCGTTTAATTCAACTAAAATAAATTAAATTAATGGATTCGATTATAAATTTATATGAGCTTTAAATTTTAATTAAATTTGTATGTTTCCGGTTAGACTAGAAATACATTTTTATGTTTAAAATTAGTAAAGCATATGAATTTATTGGTTTAAGTGGGAGCATTTTTAGTCATAAACTCTTGATTAGGTCTACAAATCCTTTAAGGTTAAACAACTTGATTAGAATTAATAAGGATTGAATAATTGGTAGATTATTGGTGCCCTTAATTAATTGCTGCAAATATTTATGTGATGCATAACGTGTTTTACTAACCAGCTATGTGGGCCATTCATGATAATGAATGGGTGAATGGTATATATTGTATATGAAGGAAATAATGCCCTTGGTCCAAGTATGCATTCAATGATAAGTCTAATAAATGCAGTTCAGTATTAATTAACAAGTTAATAATTCAGTGAGATCAAGTGAGCTGAATGCCTAGCTAGAGGCCGCTTCAGTTCAAGTGGAATTAATGATATTAATCCACAGCTTACTCTTGACTGAACCCGTAGGGTCACACAAATAGTACGTAAACGGATCAAGTATTTAATGGCATTAAATACTCTATCTATGGATATTCGGAATCGTCGGATCTTGGTTTCAGTGGGAGCTGAGATTGTCACAAGCAAGTGAATACTCCGGAAACGATGATATTGCCGGAAACCGAAATATGGATCGCATCGGAAATATAAATATTATCCAAGTCGTAGATGTTGCCGGAAACGGAAACATGGTACGTATCGGAAAATATTATCGGAAATGGAAATATTGCCGGAATCGGAAATATTGCCGGAAACGGAAATATTGTCAGAATCGGAAATATTATCGGAATCGGAAAATAATTCAGAAAACGGAAATATTAAATATTTGTTCGAAACGGAAATTAATTCCGGAATCGGAAATATTAAATATTGTTCGTATCGAAAATAAATTCCGGAACCGGGAATTTAATCGGAAGCGTATCGTACGAATTAGCATCGGACGAGGCCTGCCGGACGAAGGCCCAGCACGAAGCCAGGCCATCGCCCAGCAAGCAAGACGCACGCCAACACGCACAGCCCATGGAAGCGCCAGGCCCACCGCAACGCAGGCCCAGCGCGCCAAGGCGTGGCTGCGTAGCGTGGGCTGCGTAGCGTGGGCCAAGCGCACGCACGCGTGGGCGCCCTCGTGGCTCCGTGCGTGTGTGTGTTTGTGTCCATGCACAATTCCTAAATCTATTAGGATTATTTAATTAATTAGAGTCCTTGTAGGGGTGTATGATTAAATTCCTATTCCTAAAAGGATTATTTAATTAATTAGAGTCCTTGTAGGATTCTAAGTTTAATTAAAATCGTATCCTACTAGGATTCCAATTCCCTTTCCAAACCTCTATAAATAAGGGCCTAGGGTCATAATTTATGGACATGGGATTGAAGTATTCTAAGGGTAAGTTTTGAAAGAAAAATAAGCCAAACACTTGCAAACACTTAACCGAATTTCCTAGTAACCTTAAGGGCGATTCTAGTTGGTCTAACTTGAGGCGGATCCGGACGTACTGTGGACTATCTACGGAGGGACGACATTTGGAGTCCTAAAGGCTTGTTCTTGTTTGGTTCGGGCGCAGCTAGGGAGGGCACGCTACAAAGTGTATGCTCCTAAATTATGCTAAATGATTATGTGTAAATAATATGTTTCCTGGCATTAAGGTTTTTCCGCATGATTTATGTTTTGTCATATGTATCATAACCTAACAGTGGTATCACGAGCCTCTTATTATTTTCATAATCTAATTGCATGAGCATGGTTAAATTATACAATTTTGCAAGAAATTAGAAGGGGTGATTAATTTTCGTAATTGTTAATTAATTGCAAATTGCGTTTATTTAATTATATGTACGCAGTTTTCGGCAGAATATTCGTTACTCAACCAAATTGAGTGATTTTTGAGTCAATTCCGCATGTAAAAGGCATTCTAAAATTTTGACAAAATGAGTATTTTTCGCCGAAACCCAGAATTTCCAAATTCGAAGCCTAACTATGACTTTTCGGAGGTTTTAGTTTTTCGAACGCAAAAGTTTGTAAATTTAAGATGTTAAATTAAATATTTGCGATTCTTGTTGATAAATCTTGAACTTTTTATTGACCTACTGTATATGTTTAACAAGTTTGAATGCCTAGCCTTGTTAATTATGCAATCTAATTTGTAATTATGATTAATTTGTTGAAAATTGGAATAATTTAGAATTAATTTGATTTTCATAATTGATTAATAATTTAATTAGATACCTATGATTAAAAACCACCATAAAAATTGTAAATTTGTGTTAAATTTTAAAATTTTATGACCTAGACTTGAATCCATGTTAATCGAAATCAATTAATTAATAAATTTTTGATTTTTCGCCCTAAAGTTATGAAATTAATATGATTTATTAATTTGTCATTAATTTTGAAAATAAAATTTTAATTTTATGCAATTCGCTCATATAACTTGCACGCACAAAGCAATGGACGCTACGTGTTACCCTTAAGGGGTGTTGTATAGTGCGGGCATGCGACGACGAGCAAGGGAGCTCGTCGCCCATGCGGTACGAATGCAGCGAGCAAGGCTATGGTGCACGAGCACAAGGCAGCAGCCCTGCCTTGTGTCGTGTGCTATGTGCGATGGGCGAGTGGGCAAGGGCGAGAGCAAGGCAGCGACAGTCGCGTGTGGGCAGCAGGCGAGCTGCGCCACGACGCAACTGCCTCGCGCAACGTGCGAAGCCTCGCGCGCAGCGAGCGCAAGCTCGCGTGCGACGAGCACTACGCCCAGCGACGAACGCTCGCGCGCATCGAGCGCTTGCTCGCAAGCTACGAGCACTGCCTCGAGCAGCCTTGCGATGGTGTGCAGCGATGGATGCGACGCAGCACATAGGCTGCGCGCACATGGCCAGCGATGGCTGCGTGCGTGTGGCCTATGGTTGTGCGTTGCGTGGTGATGTTGCGTACCTTGTGTTTCAGTTTATGTAATTTTAATTAATTTTAAAATTAATAATTTAAACTGTTTTCTTGGATTTTAATTTTGAATATTATAATTATAATAAATTTCATTTATTCTAATTATTTTACTAAAATTAAAATCATGAATTAATTTAAATACGACTGAAAATAAATTAAATATGTGGATTCAATTATAAATTTATATGAGCTTTAAATTTTAATTAAATTTGTATGTTTCCGGTTAGACTAGAAATACATTTTTATGTTTAAAATTAGTAAAGCATATGAATTTATTGGTTTAAGTGGGAGCCCTTTTAGTCATAAACTCTTGATTAGGTCTACAAATCCTTAAGGTTAAAACAACTTGATTAGAATTAATAAGGACTGAATAATTTGTAGATTATTGGTGCCCTTGATTAATTGCTGCAAATGTTTATGTGATGCATACAATGTGTTTTAACTAACCAATTATGTGGGCCATTCATGATAATGAATGGGTGAATGGTATATATTGTATATGTACTGTTTTGCAGGTTATGAAGTGACTAGTATGGCCCAAATAGGATAGAAAATATGGTCTGCGTACCATTAATTTGAATGTAATTGGTCAAAAGCACCAAATTTGTTTTTCAATTCAAATATGGTCTGCGTACCATCAAATAGTTGTAATTAGTTTTAATTATAGCTTATCCTATTTGAAGAAAATGGTGCCTCCCACGGTGAATTTCAAGACGAAGTTCCCATTTTCGAGACGGACTTTGAAGTTGAAGCTTCAAGATGAAGTCGGGTCATACTAGATCACATTTATCTTATGCATGCTTTAAGTTATTTATTGCTTTAAATATGTGTTAATTATGCATGAGATTGTGGCTTGATTATGTTGCATGATTAAGGATTTTAGTTCACTTAAAATCTAACCAACATAGTAAGAGCCTTAAGTTCCAAACTTAAAAATTGAGTTAAAAGGTGTCATACCAAAATATACACTTGCTTGGATATCCTTTACATCAATCTAGTAATAGTTTTCGCTCAGCGAGGTGTTACTTATTGGTCCTAAAGGGGCAAGGTACACAAATAATTGTGAGTACACGTTAGTTTTGGTGAAACTCAACGATATAAGTAAGGAGTCATTTTATGTCGTGGCAAAATCGATAGGTTTACCTAATAAGTTCTTAGACGTACCTATCAACCAAGAGTAGTTTCTAGACTATTAGCAAAAGGCGTTTGCTTACCTAAAAGATTTTAGAATTGAGTCTAAATACATAATGTGCTTAATTCTTCAATGGTTTTAGGATCTTGGAATCATTTTATTCACACCTGCCGGAACACATAACTTGAATAAAATGCTTAATGAACATTGAATTATGCATGTATGCTAGAATTTAAGTTTATTAAGAGAAACTGTGAATGGTTATTTGTTTGTTTATTCTTTTCAATTGTAGTTTTAATTATGGCAAACAACAATTCATTCAACATTCGGTCAATTCTCGAAAAGGAGAAGTTGAACGGGAAAAACTTCCTTGACTGGCAAAGGAACTTGCAAATAGTTCTTACGCAGGAAGAAAGGGAGTATGTCCTAGAAGAGGCGATGCCCGAAGCCGCAGGCGACGGGGTCACTCAGGCAGCCCTCAATCGTTGGATTGATGCCAACAAGGATGTGAAATGTCTAATGCTCGCCACAATGAGTGCAGATCAGCAGAAAACGTTCATCAACTCAGATGCTTTCACGATCATCAGTGAGTTAAAGAACATCTTCCAAGATCTGGCTCGAGTCGAAAGATTCGAGACTCATAGGCAAATTCTTGAGACCAAGCTTAAGAAAGGCGAGCCCGTAAGTCCACATGTTCTCAAAATGATTGGACTCATTGAGAATATGAGTCGACTGGATCAGCAATTTTCTCAGGAAATGGCTATAGACACCATCCTCCATTCTCTTCATAGCGGGTATGATCAGTTCAAACTGAACTACAGTATGAATAGTCTGGACAAAACGCTCACTGAGCTTCACGGTATGCTGAAAACCGCTGAAAAGACGCTCAAAAGTGATAAGCAAGATGTGCTTATGGTGCGTGGGGGCAAGTTCAAGAAATCTGGAAAGAAAAGGAATGCTAAGAAAGGTGGCAACAAGGTCAGCCAGACTAAGAAACCAACTGGCGCCAAATCTGAAAAGAGGAAGGTCAGTCAACCCACTTCTGAATCTGAATGCTTCTACTGCAAGAAGAAGGGGCATTGGAAGAGAGATTGCTTGAAGCTAAAGGAAGATCAGAAGAACGGAACAGTCGTTCCATCTTCAGGTATTTTCGTTATAGATTGTATACTTGCTAATTCAACTTCTTGGGTATTAGATACAGGTTGTGGCTCACACTTATGTTCCAATCCACAGGGACTAAGAAGAAGTAGAAAGTTAAGCAAGGGAGAAGTCGACCTACGAGTGGGAAATGGAGCACGGATTGCTGCATTAGCTGTAGGAACTTTTTATTTGTCGTTGCCCTCTGGGCTAGTTTTGGAACTGGAAGAGTGTTTCCGTGTTCCAAGTGTTACCAAAAACATCATTTCAGTTTCTTGCTTGGATGCTAAGGGATTTTCCTTTTTAATAAAAGACAATAGTTGTTCATTTTATTTTAAAGAGATGTTTTATGGATCTGCTAGATTAGTCAATGGACTTTATTTATTAGATCACGACAAACAAGTTTATAACATAAATACCAAAAAGGCCAAAAAGGATGATTCAGATCTCACCTATCTGTGGCATTGTCGATTAGGCCATATTAACTTGAAACGCTTAGAAAGACTTCAAAAGGAAGGAATTCTAGAACCATTTGACTTATAGGATTATGGTAAATGCGAATCATGTTTACTTGGCAAAATGACAAAGCAACCTTTCTCTAAAGTTGGAGAAAGAGCAAATGAACTATTGGGTTTAATCCATACAGATGTATGTGGACCAATGAGTACAAATGCTAGAGGTGGTTTCAGCTACTTTATCACTTTCACTGATGACTTCAGTAGATATGGTTATGTCTACCTAATGAAGCATAAGTCTGAATCCTTTGACAAATTCAAGGAATTTCAGAGTGAAGTAGAGAATCAATTAGGCAAGAAGATTAAGGCACTGCGGTCTGATAGAGGCGGTGAATATCTGAGCTATGAATTTGATTACCATCTGAAAGAATGTGGAATTCTATCAGAATTGACTCCTCCTGGAACACCACAATGGAACGGTGTGTCGGAATGGAGGAACAGAACCTTGCTAGACATGGTTAGGTCAATGATGGGTCAGGTCGAACTTCCATTAGAATTTTGGGGACATGCACTAAATACAGCTACACTCACTATAAATAGAGCTCCGTCTAAAGCTGTCGAAAAGACTCCATATGAGTTATGGTTTGGAAAGCCTCCAAATGTGTCTTTTCTTAAGATTTGGGGATGTGAAGTATACGTCAAACGATTAATTTCAGATAAACTTCATCCGAAATCTGACAAATGTATCCTTGTGGGCTATCCAAAGGAAACAAAGGGGTATTACTTCTACAATACATCTGAGAACAAGGTGTTTGTTGCTCGAGATGGTATCTTTTTGGAAAAGGATCACATTTCCAAAATGACAAGTGGGAGAAAAGTAGACCTCGAAGAAATTCGAGTCGAACAACAAAATCTAGAGAATGCTCAAGATGACATTCAGGATGAAACTCGGAGATCTTTAGAAGAATCTGGTGAGAATCATGGTCAATCTAGAAATGTTACCCCGCGTAGATCGCAAAGATATAGATCTCAACCGGAAAGGTACTTAGGTATTTTGACGAACGAGAGCTATGACGTTCTATTACTTGAAAGTGATGAACCTGCGACTTACAAACAAGCTATGACGAGCCCTAGCTCTAAGCAATGGCAAGAAGCCATGCAATCTTAATTAGACTCCATGTCAGAAAACCAAGTATGGTATTTGGTAGATTTGCCAGATGGCTACCAAGCCATTGGAAGCAAATGGGTTTTCAAACTGAAAAAGGACAAGGATGGGAAACTTGAAGTTTTCAAAGCTAGATTGGTTGCAAAAGGTTACAGGCAAGTCCACGGTGTGGATTACGATGAAACCTTTTCACCAGTTGCAATGTTAAAGTCTATTCGGATAATGTTAGCAATCGTTGCATATTACGATTACGAAATATGGCAGATGGATGTCAAAACCGCTTTCTTAAACGGCGTTTTAACAGAAACTGTGTTCATGACACAGCCTGAAGGTTTTGAGGATCCAAAGAATGCTAAAAAGGTATGCAAGCTAAAGAAATCAATCTACGGATTGAAGCAGGCATCAAGGAGCTGGAATATACGTTTTGATGAAGCAGTCAAGGACTTTGGTTTCATCAAGAACGCAGACGAATCTTGTGTATACAAGAAGGTTAGTGGGAGCAAAATTGCTTTCCTAGTGTTATATGTCGACGACATATTACTTATCGGAAATGACATTCCTATGTTGAACTCTGTCAAGATTTGGCTCGGGAAATGTTTTTCGATGAAGGATCTAGGAGAAGCACAGTACATATTGGGCATCAAGATTTACAGAGATAGATCTATAAAGATGATTGGACTTAGTCAAAGCACTTATATCAATAAGGTGCTTGAAAGGTTCAAGATGGCAGACTCCAAGCGAGGCTACCTACCCATGTCTCATGGAATGACTCTAAGCAAGACTCAGTGCCCAAAAACACTTGATGAGCGTAAGCGAATGAATGGGATTCCATATGCATCATTGATTGGTTCAATAATGTATGCTATGATATGTACACGCCCGGATGTTGCGTACGCACTCAGTGCTACGAGCAGATACCAGTCAGACCCAGGAGAGGCACATTGGACTGCTGCCAAGAATATTCTGAAGTACCTGAAAAGGCACAAAGATGACTTCCTGGTCTATGGTGGAGATGATGAATTAATTGTTAAAGGCTATACGGACGCAAGTTTCCAAACCGACAAAGATGATTTCAAATCACAGTCTGGGTTTGTCTTCTGCCTCAACGGAGGTGCAGTAAGCTGGAAAAGTGCTAAGCAAAGCACCATTGCGGATTCTACAACTGAAGCGGAGTACATTGTTGCACATGAAGCAGCAAAGGAAGCTATATGGCTAAGGAAGTTCATAGGCGAACTTGGTGTAGTCCCCTCCATTAAAGGAGCAATAGCCCTGTATTGTGATAATAACGGAGCTATTGCACAGGCAAAGGAGCCTAGACACCACCAAAGAGTCAAGCATGTACTTCGTAGATTTCACCTTCTACGAGAGTTCGTTGAAAGAAAATAAGTCGAGATAAGCAAGATTGGAACTGATGACAACATATCAGATCCATTGACTAAACCTCTGCCGCAGGCGAAGCACAACTCGCACACTGCAGCTATGGGAATCAAGCATATTGGAGAATGGCTTTGATGTCCTTATTTAATGTTTTAAAAGTTTTAGAGTTTAATTCTTTGTAAAACATTATTTAATCATTCACAATAAATGAATAGAATTTATTTTTCCATTTAATTTGTGGTTTATTAAATGATGAGTCCCTTCAATTTGACGATATATTCAAGATAGACTGTCAGGACCAGTCCTGTGACTAAGAAATGTCTATCAAGTGAACTTGAATGTCAAAAGTTAAAAATGGTCCCTGGTTGGAGTTTTCTATAAAATTAGACGCATAGAAAACGTTAGACGACTGGAATGCAAGATGACTAGTAGTTCTGTTTCTTGAACTATGTGGACATGGCAATGTCGTAATTGTTTGCATAGATACTTACTTTGGGAAGACTAGTATCGGACAGACCTATGAAACTTTACTGTAAGAGATGAAAATCTGTCATAAGTAAATTTCATTAAAATTATTAGACACTAAATCCTCAATACCTGAGTGATTTGAGATTACTTGTTTGAGAACTGGTTACTTTGACGTTGACCAACCGTCGCACCGTAAAAGGAGGCTATAAAGGCAACGCTCCAGTAATCACCTATCAAACGAAGTCTAATCTCAAGATCGCAAGATTGGGATTGTCCTCTCATAAATCGGGATGAGATGCTTAAAAGTTGTACAAGGCCACTCGGAGAGCTAGAAACTGTAAAATGCATGGCCGTGCTCGGATGAATCATAGGCTATGATTATCTGTTTATTTGATCAGTTGAACTCTGAAACCGAGAAACACCTCTGGACATAATAAGGATGACAACTCTTACCTTATGTTCAAGAGCAAGCATCGAGCGACAAAGGAATTAGGTAATGCACACTTGTCCCTAAGGACAAGTGGGAGCCTGAAGGAAATAATGCCCTTGGTCCAAGTATGCATATAATATTAAGTCTAATAAATGCGGTTCAGTATTAATTAACAAGTTAATAATTCAGTGAGATCAAGTGAACTGAATGCCTAGCTAGAGGCCGCTTCAGTTCAAGTGGAATTAATTATATTAAACCATAGCTTACTCTTGACTGAACCCGTAGGGTCACACAAATAGTACGTAAACGGATCAAGTATTTAATGGAATTAAATACTTCATCTATGGATATTCGGAATCGATGGATCTTGGTTTCAGTGGGAGCTGAGATCGTCACAAGCAAGAAATGAATACTCCGGAAACGATGGTATTGCCGGAAACGGAAATATGGATCGTATCGGAAATATAAATATTATCCAAGTCGTAGATGTTGCCGGAAACGGAAACATGGTACGTATCGGAAAATATTATCGGAAATGGAAATATTGCCGGAATCGGAAATATTGCCGGAAACGGAAATATTGTCAGAATCGGAAATATTATCGGAATCGGAAAATAATTCCGGAAACGGAAATATTAAATATTTGTTCGAAACGGAAATTAATTCCGGAATCGGAAATATTAAATATTGTTCGTATCGGAAATGAATTCCGGAACCGGGAATTTAATCGGAAGCGCATCGTACGAATTAGCATCGGACGAGGCTTGCTAGACGAAGGCCCAGCACGAAGCCAGGCCCGCACCCAGCAAGCCGAGCGCCCAACATGGAGCTGCCACGCCTCGCCAGGCCCAGCGCAAGGCCAGGCCCAGCAAGGCCTTGGCGCGCGCACGCTAGGCATGCTGTTGGGCTGCGAGCAGCGGCTGCTCGTATGGGCCGCAAGGCCTGCGCGGGTGGTGCGATGGTCGTGGCCATGCGATGCTCATGTTCGTAACGAACCCTAATCCTATCGGAATTCGTGTATTGATTAAATCCTAATCCTAATAGGTTAAGTTTATTATTTAGAGTTCAAGTTGGATTCTAATTAATAAATCCAAGTCCTAGTAGGATTATAATTCCTTTTCCATACCTCTATAAATAGGAGCCTAGGGTCATAATTTATAGACACAATTGAAGTATTCTAAAGGTAAGATTTTGAAGAAAAATCAGCCATACACTTGCACCTAAATAGCCGAAATTCCTAAGTAACCTTAAGGGCGATTCTAGTTGGTCAAGCTTAAGGTGGATCCGGACGTGTTGTGGACTATCTACGGAGGGACGACACTTGGATTCCTAAAGACTTGTTCTTGTTCGGTTCGGGCGCAGCTAGGGAGGGCACGCTACAAAGTGTATGCATCTGAATTATGCTAAATGATTATGTGTAAATAATATGTTTCCTGGCTTTATGGTTTTTCCGCATGATTTATGTTTATTCATATGTATCATAACCTAACAGGTGGGGCGTTACGTTGGTGGTGCTGTGAGCAAGGAAAGAGAAAAGAAACAGGGGAGGGGCAGGGGTGTACGTGTGGAGGAGGAGAGGAAGCAGAGAGGTACGGTGGTCGACGGTGGGTGGTCGGGTGGTGGTCGAATGGTTGGGTGGTGTTAATGGTGGTGAACGGCGGTGGATACAGTGGTCGTTGGTGGTGGTTGCTCGAATCAGAGAAGATGAAAAGGAGAGAAACTGGTTTTTGGTTTTCGTTTTTGATGTTGAATTTCCTAAAATGGAAATGAAATTTGTATATAGGAAGAGTGAAGAACAAGGAGAGGTGCTTGGGGTCCAAGTATCTGAATTTGGACTGAATTGAGGGAAGGAAGTCTTGACTTCTGCTTTGTACGTGGAGAGCAAGGGAAGAGGAGAAGGAAGAAAATTTCTTCACTCATTTGTACGTGGAGAGCAAGCAGAAAAAAGAGAAAAGGGGATTTTGGCTCTTTTAAGGGCAATTTCGTAATTTCACATTATTTGGCCAAAAATTCAGAAATTGTTGCTATTTTTGAAACTTACTAAAAATAGAAATGTTTAGCTAAAATAATTTTTTTATTAAAATATCGTTAACGAAAAATAAATAAATTTTCGTTTATAAATTTATCGTTTAAAATAAATTGTAAAAACGATTAAAATAATGAAATTTGATTATTCGTAATTATTTAAAACGAAATCAAGCTAATAAATATTTTTAATTTTAATAAATCACGTTTAAAAATTTTGGGGTATTACACTGCCTCTGCTTTCAAAGCCTATAAGAGCACCCAACTAGCCATTACGCTTATTGAAAATTTCAAACATATAAACTACCACCAAATGAGTTAATCATGTACTTAATTAAGAATACTAATTCTCAAGATGATGAATCGTTCTCTGTTTCTAATCCATTAACAATATTCCACAAAATTTTAACACCAAATAGAAGCGATTCAGTCAAATTTCATCATCAGACAATTTCGATTATCATCAGCAATACAAATTTTGATTAATTAATAATAACCAAATCCATCAAACAAAGATGAAAGTGTACGAAAATTTCAGAATTAAAATTAAAGAATTAGCGCGATGAAAGTTTCAGAATTAGCGCGAGTTGAGAATAGAGATGAAAGTTTCAGTTGATTAATTAATAATAACCAAATCCATCAAATAAAATATGGCGATAGCTTGCCGATAAATTTCAGAATTAAAATTTCATCTTTCTATACGAAAACAGGAATTCAATCGCAAAATTAAAATATGGCGTGATTGAAATTTAGGGGAATTACCTACGTAGGATTTTCACTCTCCGTCGTTCTTGATTAAATCGTTGTTGATTTCGCCGTCGTTCTTGATCAGCAGTGATAAGCTTTGAAGGTTGTAGCGGTGCTGCCTTGATCGGGACATTAGCAGCGGAATTAACCTAATTTGGTCCAGACATTACCTGCCGTAACTCCCTCTTGGGAATTACAAGGCAACCATCATATTCTAAGCCATTAAAACTCTAAATTAATATAATAATCCTTTATATTCCCAAAATTAAGGTACATCACTTACTAAAAGTCTTTAATTAAACTATTAAAGCATTAAGCATAAACTAGGTGAATAATATTAAAGTGAAATCCTCGCCACTTCTCGTTTCCGTCGTTTCCAGCAGTACCTAAAACAGAAAACAAAAACGGTGAGCCGAAGACTCAGTAACGACTATCGTAGCAACGTAAATTCATTTCAATTCATTTTATTTAATAACACAGGGAGAATAGAATATAGTAAAACATTGTATAAATTCCTTTATTTAATTCATTCATAACTTTAGGGTGCACATGCTAGCCGTGGCAAGTATGACATGGTGGAACGTCTTCCACGATGGACCGTTGTCCAAAAAACATGGGGCCTTGGCCCGAACACATGAGAGCCTTGGCTCAATGAGCGGATGCCCCATGGGTACATGCTGACCGAGAATCGTAACCTGTGAACATATACTGCCAAACGGACTAGGTCTTTCACTTTCCTTTATCATGTTTCGTTTAATTTAACGTGCCAAACGGACTAGGTCTTTCACTTTCCAAATTAGATTAATCTATATGTGATACAGTGACGTATTTTGGGAATTTAACGTGCTGATTAAAAAGTGTATCTATTTATTAAATGCAAAGGGGGTATTCCGTAAGTTCAGCTCAAATTAGCTTTTTACCGCTCCAAGTTCAGGTCATGTAACTGTTAGGTTATGATACATATGACATTACATAGATCATGCGGAAACAACCATTAACCCAGGACAACATATTATTTACACATAATCATATAGCATAATTTAGATGCATACTCTTTGTTGCGTGCCCTCCCTAGCTGCGCCCGAACCGAACAAGAACAAGTCTTTAGGACTCCAAGTGTCGTCCCTCCGTAGATAGTCCACAGCACGTCCGGATCCGCCTTAAGATTGACCAACTAGAATCGCCCTTAAGGTACTAGAAAATTTCGGCACTTTTATGAGCAAGATGTGTGTTTTAGTTTTCTCTCAAAAACTCACTTTTTGAATACTTTGAAACTTGTTATAAATTGTGAGCCCTAGCCTCATATTTATAGGGGTATGGAAAGGGAATCGAAATCCTATTCAGATACAAATTAATTAAACCTAGAATCCTACAAGAACTCTAATTTAATTAATTTATCAAATAGAATTAGGAATTTAATCATTAACCGAACTCTGCATGTTTTAGGAAACGTGCACGAACACAAACACTTGCACACACACGCACGGCAGCCACGATGGGCCCCCATGCGTGCGCGCGAGCAGCAGCCCACGCAGCGCCCGCGCGCGCTGCGCGCTGCGCGTGCTGTGCGCGCTGTGCGCGCTGCGCAGCCTGCTGGGCCTGGCCTTGCGCTGGGCCTGGCGTGGCTGTTTGTGCGGCGCGCTTGGCTTGCTGGGCGATGGCCTGGCTTCGTGCTGGGCCTCGTCCGGCAGGCCTCGTCCGATGCTTATTCGTACGATGCGCTTCCGATTAAATTTTCCGATTCCGGAATTCATTTCCGATACGAACAATGTTTAATATTTCCGATTCCGGAATTAATTTCCGTTTCGAACAAATATTTAATATTTCCGTTTCCGGAATTATTTTCCGATTCCGGTAATATTTCCGATTCTGACAATATTTCCGTTTCCGGCAATATTTCCGATTCTGGCAATATTTCCATTTCCGATAATATTTTCCGATACGTACCATGTTTCCGTTTCCGGCAACATCTACGACTTGGATAATATTTATATTTCCGATACGATCCATATTTCCGTTTCCGGCAATATCATCGTTTCCGGAGTATTCATTTCTTGCCTGTGACGATCTTAGCTCCCACTGAAACCAAGATCCGTCGGTTCCGAATATTCATAGATGGAGTATTTAATGCCATTAAATACTTGATCCGTTTACGTACTATTTGTGTGACCCTACGGGTTCAGTCAAGAGTAAGCTGTGGATTAATATCATTAATTCCACTTGAACTGAAGCGGCCTCTAGCTAGGCATTCAGCTCACTTGATCTCACTGAATTATTAACTTGTAAATTAATACTGAACCGCATTTATTAGACTTAACATAGAATGCATACTTGGACCAAGGGCATTATTTCCTTCAGTCTCCCACTTGTCCTTAGGGACAAGTGTGCATTTCCTAATTCCTTTGTCGCTCGATGCTTGCTCTTGAACATAAGGTAAGAGTTGTCATCCTTATTATGTCCAGAGGTTTTCCTCGGTTTCAGAGTTCAACTGATCAAATAAACAGATAATTATAGCCTATGATTCATCCGAGCACGGCCATGCATTTCACAGTTTCTAGCTCTCCGAGTGGCCTTGTACAACTTTTAAGCATCTCATCCCGATTTATGGGAGGACAATCCCAATCTTGCGATCTTGAGATTAGACTTCGTTTGATAGGTGATTACCTGAGCGTTGCCTTTATAGCCTCCTTTTACGGTGCGACGGTTGGTCAACGTCAAAGCAACCAGTTCTCAAACAAGTAATCTCAAATCACTCAGGTATTGAGGATTTAGTGTCTAATAATTTAATGAAATTTACTCATGACATATTTTCATCTCTTACAGTAAAGTTTCATAGGTCTTGTCCGATACTAGTCTTCCCAAAGTAAGTATCTATGCAAATGATTATGACATTGCCATGTCCACATAGTTCAAGAAACAAAACTACTAGTCATCTTGCATTCTAATCGTTTAACGTTTTCTATGCGTCCAATTTTATAGAAAACTTCGATTAGGGACCATTTTCAACCTTTGACATTCAAGTTCACTTGATAGACATTTCTTAGTCACAGGTCTGGTCCTGACAGTCTATCTTGAATATATCGTCAAATTGAAGGGACTCATCATTTAATAAACCACAAATTAAATGGAAAAATGAATTCTTTTCATTTATTGTGAATGATTAACCAATAATGTTTTACAAAGATTTAAACTCTAAAACTTTAAAACATTAAACAGAGACATCAAAGCCATTCTCCAATATGCTTGATTCCCATAGCTGCAGTGTGCGAGTTGTGCTTCGCCTGCGGCAGAGGTTTAGTTAATGGATCTGATATGTTGTCATCAGTTCCAATTTTGCTTATCTCGACTTCTTTTCTTTCAACGAACTCTCGTAGAAGGTGAAATCTACGAAGTACATGCTTGACTCTCTGGTGGTGTCTAGGCTCTTTTGCATGTGCAATAGCTCCGTTATTATCACAATACAGGGCTATTGGTCCTTTAATGGAGGGGACTACACCAAGTTCTCCTATGAACTTCCTTAGCCATATAGCTTCCTTTGCTGCTTCATGTGCAGCAATGTACTCCGCTTCAGTTGTAGAATCCGCAATGGTGCTTTGCTTAGCACTTTTCCAGCTTACTGCTCCTCCATTGAGGCAGAAGACAAACCCAGACTGTGATCTAAAATCATCTTTGTCGGTTTGGAAACTTGCGTCTGTATAGCCTTTAACAATTAATTCATCATCTCCACCATAGACCAGGAAGTCATCTTTGTGCCTTTTCAGGTACTTCAGAATATTCTTGGCAGCAGTCCAATGCGCCTCTCCTGGGTCTGACTGGTATCTGCTCGTAGCACTGAGTGCGTACGCAACATCCGGGCGTGTACATATCATAGCATACATTATTGAACCAATCAATGATGCATATGGAATCCCATTCATTCGTCTACGCTCATCAAGTGTTTTTGGGCACTGAGTCTTGCTTAGAGTCATTCCATGAGACATGGGTAGGTAGCCTCGCTTGGAGTCCGCCATCTTGAACCTATCAAGCACCTTATTGATATAAGTGCTTTGACTAAGTCCAATCATCTTTTTAGATCTATCTCTGTAAATCTTGATGCCCAATATGTACTGTGCTTCTCCTAGATCCTTCATCGAAAAACATTTCCCAAGCCAAATCTTGACAGAGTTCAACATAGGAATGTCATTTCCGATAAGCAATATGTCGTCGACATATAATACTAGGAAAGCAATTTTGCTCCCACTGACCTTCTTGTATACACAAGATTCGTCTGCGTTCTTGATGAAACCAAAGTCACTGACTGCTTCATCAAAACGTATATTCCAGCTCCTGGATGCCTGCTTCAATCCGTAGATTGACTTCTTTAGCTTGCATACCTTTTTAGCATTCTTTGGATCCTCAAAACCTTCAGGCTGTGTCATAAACACAGTTTCTGTTAAAACGCCATTTAAGAAAGCAGTTTTGACATCCATCTGCCATATTTCGTAATCGTAATATGCAGCGATTGCTAACATTATTCGAATAGACTTTAGCATTGCAACTGGTGAAAAGGTTTCATCGTAATCCACACCGTGGACTTGCCTGTAACCTTTTGCGACCAATCTAGCTTTGAAAACTTCAAGTTTCCCATCCTTGTCCTTTTTCAGTTTGAAAACCCATTTGCTTCCAATGGCTTGGTAGCCATCTGGCAAATCGACCAAATCCCATACTTGGTTTTCAGACATGGAGTCTAATTCAGATTGCATGGCTTCTTGCCACTGCTTGGAGCTAGGGCTCGTCATAGCTTGCTTGTAAGTCGCAGGTTCATCACTTTCAAGTAATAGAACGTCATAGCTCTCGTTCGTCAAAATACCTAAGTACCTTTCCGGTTGAGATCTATATCTTTGCGATCTACGCGGGGTAACATTTATCTAGATTGACCATGATTCTCACCAGATTCTTCTAAAGATCTCTGAGTTTCATCCTGAATGTCATCTTGAGCATTCTCTAGAGTTTGTTGTTCGACTCGAATTTCTTCGAGGTCTACTTTTCTCCCACTTGTCATTTTGGAAATGTGATCCTTCTCCAAAAAGACACCATCTCGAGCAACAAACACTTTGTTCTCAGATGTATTGTAGAAGTAATACCCATTTGTTTCCTTTGGATAGCCCACAAGGATACATTTGTCAGATTTTGGATGAAGTTTGTCTGAAATTAATCGTTTGACGTATACTTCACATCCCCAAATCTTAAGAAAAGACACATTTGGAGGCTTTCCAAACCATAATTCGTATGGAGTCTTTTCGACAGCTTTAGACGGAGCTCTATTTATAGTGAGTGCAGCTGTATTTAGTGCATGTCCCCAAAATTCTAATGGAAGTTCGGCCTGACCTATCATTGACCTGACCATGTCTAGCAAGGTTCTGTTCCTCCGTTCTGACACACCGTTCCATTGTGGTGTTCCAGGAGGAGTCAATTCTGATAGAATTCCACATTCTTTCAGATGGTCATCAAATTCATAGCTCAGATATTCACCGCCTCTATCAGACCGCAGTGCCTTAATCTTCTTGCCTAATTGATTCTCTACTTCACTCTGAAATTCCTTGAATTTGTCAAAGGATTCAGACTTATGCTTCATTAGGTAGACATAACCATACCTACTGAAGTCATCAGTGAAAGTGATAAAGTAGCTGAAACCACCTCTAGCATTTGTACTCATTGGTCCACATACATCTGTATGGATTAAACCCAATAGTTCATTTGCTCTTTCTCCAACTTTAGAGAAAGGTTGCTTTGTCATTTTGCCAAGTAAACATATATGATTCGCATTTACCATAATCCTCTAAGTCAATTGGTTCTAGAATTCCTTCCTTTTGAAGTCTTTCTAAGCGTTTCAAGTTTATATGGCCTAATCGACAATGCCACAGATAGGTGAGATCTGAATCATCCTTTTTGGCCTTTTTGGTATTTATGTTATATACTTGTTTGTCGTGATCTAATAAATAAAGTCCATTGACTAATCTAGCAGATCCATAAAACATCTCTTTAAAATAAAACGAACAACTATTGTCTTTTATTAAAAAGGAAAATCCCTTAGCATCTAAGCAAGAAACTGAAATGATGTTTTTAGTAAGACTTGGAACATGGAAACATTCTTCCAGTTCCAAAACTAGCCCGGAGGGCAACGACAAATAGTAAGTTCCTACAGCTAATGCAGCAATCCGTGCTCCATTTCCCACTCGTAGGTCGACTTCACCCTTGCTTAACTTTCTACTTCTTCTTATTCCCTGTGGATTGGAACATAAGTGTGAGCCACAACCTGTATCTAATACCCAAGAAGTTGAATTAGCAAGTATACAGTCTATAACGAAAATACCTGAAGATGGAACGACTGTTCCGTTCTTCTGATCTTCCTTTAGCTTCAAGCAATCTCTCTTCCAATGCCCCTTCTTCTTGCAGTAGAAGCATTTGGATTCAGAAGTGGGTTGACTGACCTTCCTCTTTGCAGATTTGGCGCCAGTTTGCTTAGTTGGGCTGGCCTTGTTGCCACCTTTCTTAGCATTCCTCTTCTTTCCAGATTTCTTGAACTTGCCCCCACGCACCATAAGCACATCCTGCTTATCACTTTTGAGCGTCTTTTCAGCGGTCTTCAGCATACCGTGAAGCTTAGTGAGCGTTTTGTCCAGACTATTCATACTGTAGTTCAGTTTGAACTGATCATACCCGCTATGAAGAGAATGGAGGATGGTGTCTATAGCCATTTCCTGAGAAAATTGCTGATCCAGCCGACTCATATTCTCAATGAGTCCAATCATTTTGAGAACATGTGGACTTACGGGCTCGCCCTTCTTAAGTTTGGTCTCAAGAATTTGCCTATGAGTCTCGAATCTTTCGACTCGAGCCAGATCTTGGAACATGTTCTTCAACTCACTGATGATTGTGAAAGCATCTGAGTTGATGAACGTTTTCTGCAGATCCGCACTCATGGTGGCGAGCATTAGACATTTCACATCCTTGTTGGCATCAATCCAACGATTGAGGGCTGCCTGAGTGACCCCGTCGCCTGCAGCTTCGGGCATCGCCTCATCCAGGACATACTCCTTTTCTTCCTGCATAAGAACTATTTGCAAGTTCCTTTGCCAGTCAAGGAAGTTTTTCCCGTTCAACTTCTCCTTTTCGAGAATTGATCGAATGTTGAATGAATTGTTGTTTGCCATATTAAAAACTACAATTGAAAAGAATAAACAAATAAATAACCATTCACGGTTTCTCTTAATAAACTTAAATTCTAGCATACATGCATAATTCAATGTTTATTAAGCATTTTATTCAAGTTATGTGTTCCGGCAGGTGTGAATAAAATGATTCCAAGATCCTAAAATCATTGAAGAACTAAGCATAGTTTGTCGACTTAATCCTAGAACATCTTAGGTAAGCAAAAGCCTTTTGCTAATAGTCTAGAAACTATTCTTGGTTGATAGGTACGTCTAAGAACTTATTAGGTAAACCTATCGAATTTGCCACGACATAAAAGGACTCCTTACTTATATCGTTGAGTTTCACCAAAACTAACATGTACTCACAATTATTTGTGTACCTTGCCCCTTTAGGACCAATAAGTAACACCTCGCTGAGCGAAAACTATTACTAGATTGATGTAAAGGATATCCAAGCAAGTGTATATTTTGGCATGGCACCTTTTAACTCAATTTTTAAGTTTGGAACTTAAGGCTCTTACTATGTTGGTTAGATTTTAAGTGAACTAAAATCCTTAATCATGCAACATAATCAAGCTTTTGATCTCATGCATTTTAAGACATATTTAAAACAATAAATAACTTAAAGCATGCATAAGATAAATGTGATCTAGTATGGCCCGACTTCATCTTGAAGCTTTGACTTCAAAGTCCGTCTTGAAAATCTCCGTGGGAGGCACCATTTTCTTCAAATAGGATAAGCTATAACTAATTACAACTATTTGATGGTACGCAGACCATATTTGAATTGAAAAATAACTTTGGTACTTTAGACCAATTACATTCAAATTAATGGTACGCAGACCATATTTTCTATCCTATTTTGGGCCATACTAGTCACTTCATAACCTGCAAAACAGTACATATACAATATATACCATTCACCCATTCATTATCATGAATGGCCCACATAGCTGGTTAGTAAAACACATTATGCATCACGTAAACATTTGCAGCAATTAATCAAGGGCACCAATAATCTACCAATTATTCAGTCCTTATTAATTCTAATCAAGTTGTTTCAACCTTAAGGATTTGTAGACCTAATCAAGAGTTTATGACTAAAAAGCGCTCCCACTTAAACCAATAAATTTATATGCTTTACTAATTTTAAACATAAAAATGTATTTCTAGTCCAACCGGAAACATACAAATTTAATTAAAATTTAAAGCTCATATCAATTTATAATTGAATCCAAAAAGTTTAATTTAATTTCAGTCGTATTTAAATTAATTCATGATTTTAATTTTAGTAAAATAATTAGAATAAATAACATTTATTATAATTACAATATTCAAAATTAAAATCCAAGAAAATAATTTAAATTATTAATTTTAAAATTAATTAAAATTACGTGAACTGAAATTTTCAAATTAAACATTCAAAACGATCTTTAATCGTAACGCAAACACCCTACGCGTTGCACGCCCATGGGCCGCACGCACACAGCCATTGCTGGCCATGTGCGCGCAGCCCATGCGCTCGTCGCATAGCTGCTGCATCCCCATCGCAAGCCTCCGCACGCATTGGTGCTCGCTGCGCGCGCCAGCGCTCATCGCACGCGAGCTATCGCTCGCAGTGCGGGCGCGACATCGCTCGCTAGGCGCGCGACATCGCTCGCTGGGCGCGCGAGCCATCGCTCGCTGGGCGCGCGACATCGCTCGCTGTGCGCGCGAGCAATGCTGGGCGCAGCGCTCGTGGCACGCGAGCTTGCGCTCGCTGCGCGCGAGGCTGCGCGCTCTTGTGCGAGGCAGCGCGCGTTGTGGCGCAGCTCGCTTGCTGCCCACACGCGACTGCCTTGGCTCGCCCTTCGCCCATGCCCATTCGTCCATTGCTCGTGGCACACGACACAAGGCAGGGCTGCTGCCTTGTGCTCGTGCACTACGCCCTTGCTCATTGCATTCGTGCCGCACGGGCGACGAGCTCCCTTGCTCGTCGTCGCATGCCCGCATTATACAACACCCCTTAAGGGTAACACGAAGCGTCCATTGCTTCGTGCGTGCAAGTTTTATGAACGAATCGCATAAAAATTTAAAATTTATATTTAAAATTAATGACAAATTAATAAATAATATTAATTTCATAATTTTAGGGCGAAAAATCGAAAATTTATTATCCAATTGATTTCCGATTGTTATGGATTCAAGTCTAGGTCATAAAAATTTAAAATTTATCATAAATTTACAATTTTTATGGTGGTTTTTAATCATAGGTTTCTAATTAAATTACAATTAATTATGAAAATCAAATTAATTCTAAATTATTCTAATTTTCAACAAATTAATCATAATTACAAATTAGATTGCATAATTAACAAGACTAGGCATTCAAACTTGTTAAACATATGCAGTAGGTCAATCAAAAATTCAAGATTTATCAACAAGAATCGCAAATATTTAATTTAACATCTTAAATTTACGAAATTTTGCATTCGAAAAACTAAAACCTTCGAAAAGTCATAGTTAGGCTTCGAATTTGAGAATTCTGGGTTCGGCAGAAAAATACTAATTTTGTCAAAATTTTAGAATGCCTTTTACATGCGGAATTGACACAAAAATCACTCGATTTGGATGAGTAACGAAGAAACTGCCGAAAAACTGCGTACGTATAATTAAATAAACGCAATTTGCAATTAATTAACAATTACGAAAATTAATCACCCCTTTTAATTCTTGCAAATTTGTAATATTTAACCATGTTCATGCAATTTAGATTATGAAAATAATAAGGGGCTCGTGATACCACTGTTAGGTTATGATACATATGACATTACATAGATCATGCGGAAACAACCATTAACCCAGGACAACATATTATTTACACATAATCATATAGCATAATTTAGATGCATACTCTTTGTTGCGTGCCCTCCCTAGCTGCGCCCGAACCGAACAAGAACAAGTCTTTAGGACTCCAAGTGTCGTCCCTCCGTAGATAGTCCACAGCACGTCCGGATCCGCCTTAAGATTGACCAACTAGAATCGCCCTTAAGGTACTAGAAAATTTCGGCACTTTTATGAGCAAGATGTGTGTTTTAGTTTTCTCTCAAAAACTCACTTTTTGAATACTTTGAAACTTGTTATAAATTGTGAGCCCTAGCCTCATACTTATAGGGGTATGGAAAGGGAATCGAAATCCTATTCAGATACAAATTAATTAAACCTAGAATCCTACAAGAACTCTAATTTAATTAATTTATCAAATAGAATTAGGAATTTAATCATTAACCGAACTCTGCATGTTTTAGGAAACGTGCACGAACACAAACACTTGCACACACACGCACGGCAGCCACGATGGGCCCCCATGCGTGCGCGCGAGCAGCAGCCCACGCAGCGCCCGCGCGCGCTGCGCGCTGCGCGTGCTGTGCGCGCTGCCCAGACTGCTGGGCCTGGCCTTACGCTGGGCCTGGCGTGGCTGTTTGTGCGGCGCGCTTGGCTTGCTGGGCGATGGCCTGGCTTCGTGCCGGGCCTCGTCCGGCAGGCCTCGTCCGATGCTTATTCGTACGATGCGCTTCCGATTAAATTTTCCGATTCCGGAATTCATTTCCGATACGAACAATATTTAATATTTCCGATTCCGGAATTAATTTCCGTTTCGAACAAATATTTAATATTTCCGTTTCCGGAATTATTTTCCGATTCCGGTAATATTTCCGATTCTGACAATATTTCCGTTTCCGGCAATATTTCCGATTCTGGCAATATTTCCATTTCCGATAATATTTTCCGATACGTACCATGTTTCCGTTTCCGGCAACATCTACGACTTGGATAATATTTATATTTCCGATACGATCCATATTTCCGTTTCCGGCAATATCATCGTTTCCGGAGTATTCATTTCTTGCCTGTGACGATCTTAGCTCCCACTGAAACCAAGATCCGTCGGTTCCGAATATTCATAGATGGAGTATTTAATGCCATTAAATACTTGATCCGTTTATGTACTATTTGTGTGACCCTACGGGTTCAGTCAAGAGTAAGCTGTGGATTAATATCATTAATTCCACTTGAACTGAAGCGGCCTCTAGCTAGGCATTCAGCTCACTTGATCTCACTGAATTATTAACTTGTTAATTAATACTGAACCGCATTTATTAGACTTAACATAGAATGCATACTTGGACCAAGGGCATTATTTCCTTCAGTAACTTGAATAGAACACAACTAGGGATGTCAACGAGCCGAGCCGAGCCGAGTATTTGGCTGTTCGATCTATGCTTGATAAGAAATTTCCGAGCTCGAGCTCGAGCTCGAGCCGAGCATAACCGAGCTTTCATTTATCTTGTTCGAGCTTGACTCATTTAAGTTTTTTGTTGTTCGAGCTTAGCTCACGAGTAGCTTGTTTAAGTTCAAGCTCGAGTCGAGCCAAGCTATTAGCAGACGAGCCTTAATAAACGAGCTTTTAACAAACGAGCCTTAAAAAACAAATAAGATCGATTTTAAACGATCGTATTAATAAGAGAAATGTTATTTTCAAAAATTATACAACATAAACTTAAGGTTTTTGACCTTTAAGAATATTAATATATCCTTGATTAAAGAAATAAGAATAGTAAACATATACTAGTTTCGTAGTTTTGGTAGTATACTATTTAGTTAATTTCTTACCCTTAATTTTAGCATAATTATATGAATCTTATCATAATATATTATTTGTTAATATTTTATTATATTTACTATAGAAACATTTTTTTAGAAATTTAATATAAACGAGCTTTTAAATGAGCTTATAAACGAACACGAACGAGCTTGGAAACAAACATGAAGGAATTGTTCGCGAGCATAAACGAGCCGAACAGTAGATTGTTCGAGCTAGTATCATTTATTAAATGAGCTTAAAATTTTTGTTCAAGCTCATTTATTTACTAATGAACGAGTTTTGACCGAGCTTTGACCGAGCTTTGACTGAGCTTGTTCACGAGCTATTCGCGAGTGTATCGGCTCATCTATCTATTTGATATACTAAAAGAGAGGAAATCAATGTGGTTATGATAAGTGTCATTCATTGATTCGCCTCTCTTTTTAATTAAAAAAATTAATTAATTTTTTTTGAGGGAATTAGAATATTTTATTTAAGGAAGTGTATTATTTATTTTGATTACAAATCCTAAAGATTCTGTTGCTTACATACATTCTAAAAATATTTTCCGGCAAACAAATCAATTATACGGAATATATATTTCAGTTCATTATCATATTACGAAATATGTTGTAGCTTATAGTTCAATATCATATTACGAATATGTTTTCAAAGTACGGTTTATGAAATTATTCTCTACAATTTAAAGAAACAATTCACAAACTCTTCTCAAAGTAAGACCACACCCAAACCAATGCAAATCGACCTATAACATCAAAAACAAAAAAGTAATTCAATACCAACAATGTCAACAATCCATAAAAGAGCTCCATTGTTCAACATTAAACAACACGATGAACAACCGAACAAGGTTGAAAGAAAAGTTGGTTATTTTTATTAATAGCATAACGCATGTTTAATAGAATCAAACAACTAAGACACTATTTCTTTTTAATAGCGTTTGTTTAATAGAATCAAACAACAAAAAGTAGTGCATACTAATTATTTACGTTCAAGTAAATTTGAACTATCTAAACTATTGTGCAAATAGTTTGTCGTATCTAATAGATTAAAGAACACGAGGAACAACCGAACAAGGTTGAAAGAGAAGTAGGTTATTTTTATTAATAGCGGCATAGCGCCTGTTTAATAGAATCAAACAACTAAGACACTTTCTTTTTAGAGCGCCTGTTTAATAGAATCAAACAACAAAAAATATTGCATACTAATTGTTTATGTTCAAGTAAATTTGAATGAAATACTTATTATCTAAACTATTGCGCAAATATTTTGTCGTATCTAAATAGATTATAACAAAATATCAATATTGCAAATATTGTGCATAAGTATAAATTTATTTTTCATTGTTTGCACAAATTTTCTAGTCTAGGCAAATAAGATAGAAAATAATGTAACAAAGTAATTTTATTGATATTTGAATATTTGGGTACAATCTCTGTATTTAAAAGTTTACAAAAGAATAAACTAAGTCCTCTGATTCTGTTCCGCAGCTGACGGTGACACGTGATTGACACCTGTATTTGAGTGTAGGGTGACAGTTGTCTGATGACGTCAACCTGAGTTTGAGTGTAGGGTGACGCTTGTCGACGTCAACCTGAATTTGAAGGTTTTGTTTGAATGCACTCGAACGAGAGCTTATAAAGCTTTAGTACAGTTCGAACGTGTTTGAGTGTATCTGAACAGTCGGCACGAATTTGATGTGCTTGTTGACTAATTTTCAGAGAGAATTCCAAGAAAATTATATGAGCTCCTGAGAATAATGAATTTCTGATGAGCCCCCGCTACTGAAGTAGAATAGAAGTATTTATAGGAGATGAAGACTCCTTTACTGGACTTGATAAGTTTGGGCTCTGGCCCATTTTGTGACTTGAGAGTCTTTAACCTGGTCCACTTGATTAGTTTATTTTGGGCTAATAACATGGACTAGTCCAAATGTTTATGACCCAAAATTGTATTTGATTGATTTGGGTATTTAGTTTAGGTGGGCTTAAATAATTAAAAATGGATTATAATATGATTGTGGTCCAAATTAATTAATTAAATTTAATCGTAATACACTAATAAATTTTTATTGTCTACAAATTGCCCCCTCGAGACCATGTTACAGACACGACTTGAAGTGTTTAAGTGTGACGGGGTCTCGAACCATTTGAGTTTGACTGGGAAGTCGGAGAGTTATTGTTAGTCACTCTAGTCTATTGTGTTGACGTAAGGAGTAGCATAACAAATTATTTAATTTGATCACGTAGACAATAATGTGACAAACTATATCACACCCCATGTCTTATTACTCCCTGTGAATATCAATTGAGAAAGATAGGTTGAAGTTGATCGAGACTTAACCCCCCCTTTTAATATCTAACACTCCGTAGCCCCCCCTTTTTTTAAGTGTTTATCTAGAGATATATGAAATGTAGAACATTAATTGGTCCAGGAGTGTTTACATAAGCCAATTGAACTTAGGAGTACAATTATGGTAGTCCTTACGGGTGGTCGTCAACCATAGCCAAATAAGGTAATTCATCTTGATTAACTCTTTTTTTTCAATACCATTCATCCCAAGCGTATACCCGACCTTTGCAAAGGAGATTAGTACAACAATCTATGATAGTTGTATATTTTCCATGTATAAAACACCAAACCAGAATCCCACGACAATAGACTTGATTGTTTATATTGTATTTAGTCAAATGAATCCGCATTGTCATAGATAATTAAATAAAAAGAATAATTCTTCTTCTTCGCTCGATGGAAGTGCTGAACTAAATCCTTGACATACGTCCAAACCCCAATATTGATGCAATCTTTTGCATAGTCAGGGAGTCTACATCATCTTAGTGCTAAACAAAAGTTTCATCTTGATCGAACTACTTACTCGCTCACTCTAACTCAATTCACTCGGACGTATTTTTCTTCATTCGCAGGACATCAAGTTTTTTTTTTGATATCGGAGTTGTGGTTGAAACACTACCAGAAGCTCCAGATAGGTGATTCTTTTACACCCCTCTAGCCTATTTTGTTTTGAATGTATTGTGTGTTTTGCAATGTCTTACAGAGGGAATGCATAACGGCGATGATACTGTCACGATAGGTCACCAGGCCGTTCCGGATGAACCTGTCGGGGAGGTTAAGTCACATGGCTTTTTCAGTGAACTTGACATCTTATTTAAGACAGTTCTTTTCTCTTTTGAGTTCGTGAGGAGACAACGGCGATGTTACTATCACGATAGATCACCAGGCCGTTCCGGATGAACCTATCAGGGATGTTAAGTCACATGGCTGCTTGGTTACTCCTCTCCCTTTGATGTATGTCGCCTAACTCTTCATTTTGTTTCCGCCTTTTGCCTATGTTATTTTTCATGATTATTGCAAAGCGCATATTTTTGTATTGCTTGGTTTATCTTACTGATTGAGTTGAGCATGTTTTGTTTAATTATTTCGCCGTTTACATTTTGAACTCTTGCGGGCCAGGAGTGTAGTAATGAATAATTATTTTGCCATTCACAGTTTAGACTCTTGCGGGCCAGGAGTGTAGTAATGAATAATTATTTTGCCGTTCATAGTTTATACTCTTGTGGGCCATGAGTGTAGCAATAATCGTGACTTTTTTTTTGGTGTGGCTGCACTTGAATTGTTTTTTTGTTACTCAAGCTGCCTACGTACTTGAAAAATAATTGATAAGTTACCTTGCAAGATCAAGCCAACGTAGTTCAACAGACATTTTTTTTTTCGTTTTTTTTTTTTTTTTTTTGTCAAATTTTCTTCTTTTTTTTTCGAGCGAGCAGTTTATCGTCTTACTTAGGAGTTTACATATATTTCACTTTTCATGAGTAATACCGCTTCAGAAACTTGTCGTTGATAGGCCCTACTCTCAATCCTTTTGCGTCAACAATTTTGTACGCCCCGTTAGTGTATACCTCTTGTACGACATATGGACTATCCCATTTTGAAGTGAATTTACTTCCAGTCTTACGAGAAGTAATGATAGGTCGTCTTACTGCTAGGACTATGTCCCCCACTTGAAAAGAGCGAGGTCGAACTTTCTTGTTGAATGCGCTTGACAGACGAGCCTGGTAGCATTCTGATTTCTGTTGTGCTCGAAGTCTTTTCTCGTCAAGTGCCTCTAATTCTGCTAGACGAAGTTTATCGTTTTCATCATTAGTCAACCCCTCTTGAATAGCTACTCGCAACGACTGGATTTGAAGTTCCAAAAGCAAAATAGCTTCGACACCATACACCAAAGCATATGGGGTTGACTGTGTTGATGTTTTGTATGACGTCCTGTAAGCCCAAAGACCTTCCCCTATCCTTTCATGCCAATCACGCTTCGATTTGGAAACAACTTTGCTCAATAATTTGCAAAGTGTTTTGTTGAAAGCTTCAGCCAGACCATTTGCAGGAGCGTTGTACATGGACGACTTGTGCTGCGTGAATTTAAACTTCTCACAAAGACTTGTCATTAGTGTGTTGAAAAACGGTTTTCCATTGTCAGTTATGAATCGTCGAGGTATACCGTACCTGTAAATGATGTGAGTACGAATGAAATCGACGACATTTTCTTTCTTGACCTCGCGAAGAGGAATGGCCTCCCACTTAGAGAAATATATAATCAGTTGCTTCTAAGATGTATGCTTGACCTGCAGATGACTTTGGTGTAATTGGACCAACCACGTCAAGTCCCCATGCTTCAAAAGGCCAAGATGAGACCGTAGGGTGCAATGGTTCTGGAGGTTGGTGGATGAAATTAGCATGAAACTGACAAGCTTCACATTTCTTCGCATAGTCCATGCTGTCTTGCACCATTGTTGGCCAATAATAGCCCATTATTTTAAGGCAATCATACAACTTAGGACCTGATTGATGTGCGACACAAATTCCAGCGTGAGCCTCTTCCATGGCTTTCATTATTTCTTCGTCTTCGATGCATCTTGACCACGAGTCATTGAAAGATCGTCGAAATAGAGTTCCATTAAAAAGTATACATCGAGGGGCTCGACGACGAATCTCCATTCTATGTCGTGGATCACTAAGCAATTTTTGATGACTTAGATAGTCGATAATTGGTTGACGCCAATCTTCCTGATCAATTTTATGAACAATGATCATGTCGACTTCCTCAACTTCTTCATCTTCAATTTCGTCTACGTCAAGCGCAACGACCCAACGGTTGCAAACCGGTACAGACATGGTTTCTTCTGCCCCTAGTGCCAAAGTGGCTGCAAGCCCTGCAAGTGCGTCAGCCATTTTGTTGGCACTCTTTGGAACATGATTTAACATAACAGTGTCAAGCTTCTCAAGAAACTTTGTTGCATATCTGTGATGAGGAATTAAATCCTCTTTCTTGACTTCATATTCTCCTAAGAGTTGGCTTATCACGAGTTGTGAATCCCCGTAAATATCTAAGTCCTTTAGTCCTAGTTCCATAGCCATATGGAGGCCTAAGATGAGGGCTTGGTATTCGGCCATATTATTTGAGCATAACTAAGTTAACACAAACGAGTAAGTCAGAACATGCTTTTCTGGAGACAAAAAGACAACTCCACCTCCAGCGCCATCTTGACGAGCAGCCCCGTCAAAATACATCTCCCAAGGTGGGAGTACGTCAATATAGAACACATCCTCCCCAGGCAAATCAACAGAAAGCTCCCAGTCATGTGGCACTGGATGATCAAGAAATCTGCTATTGCTTGGCCTTTCATGGATTTTTGTGGCACGTACACAATGTCATACTGTTTTATGAGTACAACCCATTTTGCAAGTCGTCCTGAGAGAACTGGTCTTGAAAGGATATACTTGATTGGGTCAGCTTTTGAGATGACATGGACTATATGAGCCTGCATGTAATGCTTTAACTTTTGGATGGCAAAAACCAAGGCAAGACAAAAAATTTCAATAGGTGAGTAGTTCAATTCAGCACCCACCAACGTCCGACTCAGGTAGTAAAGAGTCGTTTCTTTGCGTTCCTCTATTTCTTGTGCGCACATTGCCCCCAACGACCGCTCTTGTGCAGCAATGTAGAGGATAATAAGTTTTCCTTTGACTGGTGCCCTAACACCGGTGGAGAAGACAAGTAATTTTTAATGCTTTCAAATGCCTTTCGACATGAGTCATCCCAATTAAAAGGAGTATCTTTTTTCATGAGATGGCTAAATGGGTGACATCTTCCAGCAAGGTTGGAGATGAAAGTTCGAATGTATGCCAAACTCCCTTGAAGGCCACGAAGTTCTTTAAGATTTCGAGGTTCGGGCATTTCTTGGATTTCCTTAATCTTTGTCTGATCAATTTCGATACCCCTATGGTTGACAATAAAACCTAGAAATTTTCCAGATGTGACACCGAATGCGCATTTAAGGGGGTTCATTTTTAATTGACATTTTCGCAATCTTTCAAACACTTTGCGGAGGTCAGACAAATGACTCTCCCTCTTTCTATACTTGACTACCAAGTCATCAACGTAGCATTCCACTATCTTGTGCATCATGTCTTCAAAAAATTTCGGCATCGCACGTTGATATGTGGCTCCTGCATTCTTTAATCCAAAGGGCATGACTTTATAGAAAAATATCCCTTTTGGTGTGCGAAACGCGGTGGCTTCTTGATCTTCGGGCGCCATACTGATTTGATTGTAGCCAGCTGTACAATCCATGAAAGACAATTCTTCATGACCAGTCGTAGCATCTATCATGATTTCTGTGACTGGTAGCGGAAAATCGTCTTTCAGACATGCTTCGTTCAAGTCGCGAAAGTCCACACAAACCCGTAGTTGTCCGTTTTTTTTTCTCACGGGGACTACATTTGCTATCCATGTAGGATATATGACTTCACGAATAAAGTCTGCACCTATGAGTTTATTTACCTCCGATTCAATTTCAGGGATCAACTCCGGTCTAAAACGTCTTTGAGATTGTTTCTTTGGAAAAACACCTTTTTTATCGCCAAGCGATGTAAGGCGATTCTCGGGTCGAGACCGGGCATTTCTTTATAGCTCCACGCAAAGACATCTTTAAATTCTGAGAGTAATTCAGCATACTCATGTTCTTCCTCTTGAGTGAGAAGAGAGCTAAATACACAGGACGTGGTTCTTCAAGAGTTCCAAGGTTTAACTCCTTTAGTTCGTCCACAGTCGTTTGCCCCCCATCTTCAAGTATTTTAGGAGCCAAGTCGGTCTCTATTTCATCATCCGAATTCGAGACTTCTTGGGTTGTCACATGATTTGAGGAAACAAACTTTTGGTCATCCTCCGCAACATTTTCAGATGACTTCTTTTGATTGGTAAACACCACAGTACGAACCCTTGCTTTTGGGGGTTGTTGTTCAGTGATGTCTATGTCTTGAGTGCGTTTCATGCGAGAGGGAACAACACTTATTGCATCATCATTTCCTCTTGCATCATCATTTCTTTTCCTGATGTGACCAAGTGCTGATTGTCTTAATTGGTTGGTCGTCAAGCGTGGATGACGTGCCGACACGACTGAAGACATATCCTTTCCTCTTTGGCCAAGGACTTGATGATATTTTCCTCACATTCCCATGTTCACCAAGCCTGTCAAACACAGATGACTGGTTCTTAGTTGTAGGTGGACGCAGTCGATCGAAAACATAAGTTTTCTCCGGCTGATCATCACTTTCAGCCTCATTTTCTTCAACCTCTTCTGCAGTTATATACTGTGAAGACGAGGTGTTCACTTTTCTCCATTTCGAGATTTTGACTGGTGTGGGGTAGGGATGGCAATAGGTAGGGTCTGGGTAGGGTCTAGTAATACCCGGACCCGGACCCTAACTTTTTGACATATACCCATACCCTACCCTTACCCTACAGGGTCTAAAATTATAAGACCCTTACCCGGACCCTATGGGTTCGACAGGGTATGGGTAGGGTCTAGGGTCTTATGCGGTTCCGCGTAAAACTATAACTTTTATTTCCTTTTTTGTATGAAATTATATGTAATATGCAAAAATAATACAAGAACAACGATTAATAAGGCATTTTAAAACAAATAAATAGCTAGTCTTCAAAAATTATCCTTGTCTTTCCTTAAACACAATACATTTTAAAGTACGAAGCTCATAAATTACAAAATCCCACATTCTTAAATACACAACATTAATGTTAATAAATAGGCATCCATTCAGTACTTTAGTAGTAGTTATCGTCCATATCATCATCTACTTCATCATCAAGATCCTACAAAAAAAGTGAAGTACATAAAAATAACAAAATTTAAGTGGGTCTAAATATAGGGTATGGGTAGGGTATGGGTCTTAAGGGTCCGCGGGTAGGGTATGGGTAGGGTACAGGTCTGAAAAATTAAGACCCTTACCCTACCCTAAAAAAAACAGCATATGCCCATACCCTACCCTTACCCTATAGGGTCTAAAAAATAAAGATCCATACCCTAATTTTAGGGTAGGGTCTGACAGGGTCCGGGTAGGGTCCTGGACCCGCTGCCATCCCTAGTGTGGGGCTTTTAAATCCTACCCCCGTCTTGGATTCCTGAAACCCGTCACCGTACTCAAGAAGTTTCTTTTGTGTGTCATTGAGACCATGAGGTTTAGCATCAATGACTTTACTCATAGGTGTTGGATTTTTAAAAGCATATCCCGACTTTGCCAAGAGCTTATATGCATTCAGGTCAAACTTCTCTTTATTTAGCTCTTTGACTCCTGAGGATTCTTCAACGATAGGCGACTTGATTATTTGACTACTCTTTGCCTTAGAAAGGGGAAATATTTTTTTGCTCTTCAAGTCTTGGAGAACAACTTCATCAACTTTCTTCCCCACCTTTGTCTAAAATTTAGCGTTCTGACATTCTGCAAATGGTGATTCGCCTTCTTTGCGACGTGACTTTGGGATGTATCGCAAGACAGGGGCGGTCGATGGCGCTTTTTCCTATTGGATGGGTTTACGGACAACTTCTTTATTCACCTTTTGAAGTTCCTGCTTCTGAATTGACAACTCCTTAGGGATTAAAGACGAATCAACTTCTTTCTTGTTATCCTTCTTGCCTGTAGAGAGGATTTGAGATGGAAGTATCTCACTTGACGCTCCTTCATCTTCAAAGAATTTGGCGTCAGCAAAGTAGGAATAAGCTTTAGCGAAAGGTTTGACATCCCCATTGATTTTCTTTTCACCTCCACGATAGTATTTGAGACATTGGTGGAGGGTCGAAACGACGACACCATTTTCATGAAACCAATGTTAGGTTAAGATACATATGAATAAACATAAATCATGCGGAAAAACCATAAAGCCAGGAAACATATTATTTACACATAATCATTTAGCATAATTCAGATGCATACACTTTGTAGCGTGCCCTCCCTAGCTGCGCCCGAACCGAACAAGAACAAGTCTTTAGGACTCCAAGTGTCGTCCCTCCGTAGATAGTCCACAGCACGTCCGGATCCTCCTTAAGATTGACCAACTAGAATCGCCCTTAAGGTACTATAAATTTCGGCTAATAGGGCAAGTGTTTGTGGCTGATTTTTGCTTGAAAATCTTACCTTTTAATACTTCAATTTTCGATGTAAATATGTGACCCTAGGAACCTATTTATAGAGTTATGGAAAAGGACTTGGAATCCTATTAGGATACTAATTAATTTAATTATAATCCTACTAGGACTCTAATTAAATAAACTAAATCTTTTTAGGATTAGATTTAATCATATGACAAATCCCGGTAGCCTTAGAATTCGAGTAACACACTTCGAGTGATACGCTAGCACCGCACGCAGGCCTTACGGCCCACGCACAGCGCCAGCCCACTCGTCGCAGCCCATGTCGCAGCTCCGCGCGCGCCAAGGCCATTGCTGGGCCTGGCCTTGCGCTGGGCCTGGCGTGGCTTGGCAGCGTGTGTTTGGGCGCTTGGGCTTGATGGGCGTAGGCCTGGCTTCGTGCTGGGCCTTCGTCTAGCAAGTCTCGTCCGATGCTAATTTGTACGATGCGCTTCCGATTAAATTCTCGATTCCGGAATTTATTTTCGATACGAACAATATTTAATATTTCCGATTCCGGAATTAATTTCCGTTTCGAACAAATATTTAATATTTCCGTTTCCGGAATTATTTTCCGATTTCGATAATATTTCCGATTCTGACAATATTTCCGTTTCCGGCAATATTTCCGATTCCGGCAATATTTCCATTTCCAATAATATTTTCCGATACGTACCATGTTTCCGTTTCCGGCAACATCTACGACTTGGATAATATTTTACATTTCCGATACGATCCATATTTCTGTTTCCGGCAATATCATCGTTTCCGGAGTATTCATTTCTTGCCTTTGACGATCTCAGCTCCCACTGAAACCAAGATCCATCGATTCTGAATATCCATAGATGGAGTATTTAATGCCATTAAATACTTGATCCGTTTACGTACTATTTGTGTGACCCTACGGGTTCAGTCAAGAGTAAGCTGTGGATTAATATCATTAATTCCACTTGAACTGAAGCGGCCTCTAGTTAGGCATTCAGCTCACTTGATCTCACTGAATTATTAACTTGTTAATTAATACTGAACCGCATTTATTAAACTTAACATTAAATGCATACTTGGACCAAGGGCATTATTTCCTTCAGTCTCCCACTTGTCCTTAGGGACAAGTGTGCATTTCCTAATTCCTTTGTCGCTCAATGCTTGCTCTTGAACATAAGGTAAGAGTTGTCATCCTTATTATGTCCACTGTTAGGTTATTTAGCATACTTGGCGTGTGGTTTGTTGCACTTGGGCCTGGCTTCGTGTTGGGCCTTGGTCTAGCAAGCCTCGTCCGATGCTACTTCGTACGATACGCTTCTGATTAAATTCCCGATTCCGGAATTCATTTCCGATACGAACTATATTTAATATTTCCGATTCCGGAATTAATTTCCGTTTCGAACAAATATTTAATATTTCCGTTTCCGGAATTATTTTCCGATTTCGATAATATTTCCGATTTTGACAATATTTCCGTTTCCGGGAATATTTCCGATTCCGGCAATATTTCCATTTCCGATAATATTTTCCGATACGTACCATGTTTCTGTTTCCGGCAACATCTACGACTTGGATAATATTTATATTTCCGATACGATCCATATTTCCGTTTCCGGCAATATCAAACAATAGAATATCAACAGACACATGAAAGTCCTTGAATATTCTGTTCTCCTTGAAGCACTTGTAAAGTCTTCTAAGAGATGTCTATTCTTTAAAGCCACTTCTATAGTCCTTAAAGAATAAGTGTTCGGATTTTCTAAAGAACTTCAAAAAGCCTCCAGAATGTCCATTTATGTTTGTTGTTCGCCTCGAAGACTTTCGAGGTCTATTTTCTCCCACTTGTCATTTTGGAAACGAATCTCCAAAAGGACATTATTTCGAGCAAAAAAACATTATGTTCTCAAAAATTCGTGGTAGAAACAATACCCTTGTGTCTCATTTGAATAAATCACAATGAAACATATATCTATACTTGGGCCTTAGTTTGTTGAATAACAAACACTAAGCTCCCACTGAGTTTAGCAACTCTTTAGATATCTGTTATTGAAAAGATATTCTGAAATTACTTTTCAATAGCTTTGACGAATTTGGTTTAGTTTGGTAGTAGTTGAGCATTTTGTTTTAGAAATTATAGGAAAAGTCTTTATGATTCATCATTGATCGAATCAAATACTAATTGACTTCGATCATTCCAACTTAGATATGCCATATCTTATGGAGCTAGATCGTGAAATTACAACACATAATCATTGATGATCATTTTTGGTCTTAAAGTAATCATCAACATGATCTAACCTAGATCTTTATGATTTTTTTCCAAGTGGGATTTATACTTCTGAATCTTTGAACTAGCCAAACAGATTCAAACTTATATCACATTGAGTAAATAAACCTATATTCACTCAAATCTGTGTGAAATAATAAAGTCATAAAACCTTTCTTTAGCTTTGAACTCTATCGTCTAGGCGTTCTAACAATAGTTCATATCTTTTGTTACTTTCAACAAGTAAGACTAGCTTGTCTTGAATTGATCTAGAAATCAATCAACTTTCAAAAATCCATCAAAATAGAGCTTATGAATGTTAACTTGTTTATATGGTCTAAGCAACAATGCCAAAGATTAGTGGAACTCAAATCAAGGGTTTGATTTGAACCTAGTAAAGTTCTTATTGTTTAAGAGTTGTTTGTTTTAATCAAGCATATTGACTCAACCCGTAAATGACCATTTCATTCAAATAAACAAACAAACATTGTTTTTGTCTTTCTGAATGTGAGTCTTTCTGCGTTTGAAAACAGAAATTTTGGTATGCTGATTATGGAACAAAATAGCCATTAAGTTCCAGCATTTGAAAGGACTTAAAAGAAACTAGATGACCCTACAACTAATGTAGCATTGCCATGCTTCATTTCCCACTTGTAAGCCATTTGTGTAGCCTAGCTTCCATTATTTGAGTTATTACCGAAGTAAGAACCTCAAGTGGTATATGATACCAAGGAAGTTTGATTTCTAGGTCACTTCTCTTTAAATATAAACTTATAGGTAGAAACGGAATCGTAAATTCCTTTCATTTGTTCCTTGTTTTCCTATTTCTTGTACCCTTTCTTATAGTCTTAAGAAGTGAATTCTCTAGTGTTGACTTTTATACTTTGTTAGACATGTCCAATGTCACTCCAACAAGGCTCTTACCATTTTATGTTGAATATTAAGTTTCAACTAGATGATCTTACCGGAAGCTTCTAAAGTTCTCTAAGCATCGATCTATTCGAATGTCTAGGGACTAGACTCATTCGAGAATTAAATGGACAAAGATATTAGGTTGTTAACCATTGGACAAGGCTCTTACTATGTTGGTTAGATTTTAAGTGAACTAAAATCCTTAATCATGCAACATAATCAAGCCATAATCTCATGCATAATTAAGACATATTTAAAGCAATAAATAATTTAAAGCATGCATAAGATAAATGTGATCTAGTATGGCCCGACTTCATCTTGAAGCTTCAACTTCAAAGTCCGTCTTTGAAAATGGATTGGAAACTCCGTCTTGAATTTCACCGTGGGAGGCGCCATTTTCTTCAAATAGGATCAGCTATAATTAAACTAATTAAAACTATTTGATGGTACGCAGACCATATTTGAATTGAAAAACAAACTTTGGTGCATTAGACCAATTACATTCAAATTAATGGTACGCAGACCATATTTTCTATCCTATTTAGGCCATACTAGTCACTTCATAACCTGCAAAACAGTACATATACAATATATACCATTCACCCATTCATTATCATGAATGGCCCACATAGCTGGTTAGTAAAACACATTGTATGCATCACATAAATATTTGCAGCAATTAATCAAGGGCAGCAATAATCTACCAATTATTCAGTCCTTATTAATTCTAATCAAGTTGTTTAACCTTAAAGGATTTGTAGACCTAATCAAGAGTTTATGACTAAAGGCTCCCACTTAAACCAATAACTTTATATGCTTTACTAATTTTAAACATAAAAATGTATTTCTAGTCTAACCGGAAACATACAAGTTTAATTAAAATTTAAAGCTCATATAAAATTATAATCGAATCCATTTATTTAATTTATTTTTCAGTTGAATTAAATGAATTTAAATTAATTCAAGCTTTAATTTTAGTAAAATAATTAGTATAAATTAAAATTTATAATAATATTCAAAATTAAAATCCGAGAAAATAATTTAAATTATTAATTTTAAAATTAATTAAAATTATTTCTGAACTGAAATTTTCAAATTAAACTTCAAAACGACTCAATCGTAACACGACGAGCACTTGGGCTTGCGCCCAAGCCCCATCGTGTGCACGACCGATCGCATGGCCATGGCACATTGTCAGCAGCAGCCACGCGCAAACACAGCAAGCCAAGCCACGCTTGCGCGCAGCATGACCATTGGCGAAGCTGCGCTCGTGGTGCGCGGAATAGTGCTTGCTGGGCGACCCAGCTTGCGCTCTCCCGCGCGCATGCCTCGGCCTTGTGCCATGCCCCTTCGCCCACCGCCCATCAACACAGCACACACGCCCAGGCTCCTCGCCTCGCGCGCGCGCCATGACTTGGTTGCTCGTTGCATTCGTACCGCACGGGCGACGAGCTCCCTTGCTCGTCGTCGCGTGCCCGCACTATACAACACCCCTTTAGGGTAACACGTAGCTTCCATTGCTTTGTGCGTGCAACATTTATGGGCGTTTTTCAAAAAATTTAAAATTTTTAATTCAAAATTAATGACAAATTAATAAAACATATTAATTTCATAATTTTAGGGCGAAAAAATCGAAAATTTATTAATCAATTAATTTCCGATTAACATGGATTCAAATCCAGGTCATAAAAAATTAAAATTTAACATATATTAACAATTTTTATGGTGGTTTTTAATCATGGATACCTAATTAAATTATTAATTAATTATGAAAAACAAATCAATTCTAAATTATTCGAATTTCAACAAATTAATCATAATAACAAATTAGGTTGTATAATTAACAAGTCTAGGCATTCAAAGTTGTTAAACATATACTGTAGGTCAATCAAAAACTCAAGATTTATCAACAAGAATCGCAAATATTCAATTTAACATCTTAAATTTACAAACTTTTGCGTTCGAAAAACTAAAACCTCCGAAAAGTCATAGTTAGGCTTAGAATGCCTTTTACATGCGGAATTGACACAAAAATCACTCTATTTGGTTGAGTAACGAAGAAACTGCCGAAAAACTGTGTACATATAATTAAATAAACGCAATTTGCAATTAATTAATAATTACGAAAATTAATCACCCCTTTTAATTTCTGCAAATTTGTAAAATTTAACCATGTTATGCAATTTAGATTATGAAAATAATAAGAGGCTCGTGATACCACTGTTAGGTTATGATACATATGACAAAACATAAATCATGCGGAAAACCTTAATGCCAGGAAACATATTATTTACACATAATCATATAGCATAATTTAGATGCATACACTTTGTAGCGTGCCTTCCCTAGCTGCGCCCGAACCGAACAAGAACAAGTCTTTAGGACTCCAAGTGTCGTCCCTCCGTAGATAGTCCACAGCACGTCCGGATCCGCCTTAAGCTTGACCAACTAGAATCGCCCTTAAGGTTCCTAGGAATTTTCGGCTAAACTGGTTGCAAGTGTTTGGCTGATTTTTGCTTCAAAATCTTACCTTTGAATACTTCAATGTTGTGTACAAATTTGTGACCCTGGGCACCTATTTATAGAGTTATGGAAAAGGACTTATAATCCTATTAGAATACTAATTTAGTTTAATTAGAATCCTGCTAGGACTCTATTAAATAAACTTTATCTATTAGGATTAGGATTTAATCATATGACGAATCCCGATAGTTTTAGGATTCGTTTAATCACGCACACGAGCAACGCACAAGCACCGCACGCCCACGCGCAAGCCTTGTGGCCCACGCCAAGCGCACAGCGCTGAGGCCCACTGCTCGCAGCCTGCTTGATCCGTGCGCGCGCCCAATTCTTGGCTGGGCCTGGCCTTGCGCTGGGCCTGGTCGAGGCTTGGCGTGTGGTTTGTTGCGCTTAGGCCTGGCTTCGTGCTGGGCCTTGGTCTAGCAAGCCTCGTCCGATGCTACTTCGTACGATACGCTTTTGATTAAATTCCCGATTCCGGAATTCATTTCCGATACGAACAATATTTAATATTTCCGATTCCGGAATTAATTTCCGTTTCGAACAAATATTTAATATTTCCGTTTCCGGAATTATTTTCCGATTTCGATAATATTTCCGATTCTGACAATATTTCCGTTTCCGGGAATATTTCCGATTCCGGCAATATTTCCATTTCCGATAATATTTTTCGATACGTACCATGTTTCCGTTTTCGGCAACATCTACGACTTGGATAATATTTATATTTCCGATACGATCCATATTTCCGTTTCCGGCAATATCATCGTTTCCGGAGTATTCATTTTTTTCTTTTGACGATCTCAGCTCCCACTGAAACCAAGATCCGTCGATTCCGAATATCCATAGATGGAGTATTTAATGCCATTAAATACTTGATCCGTTTACGTACTATTTGTGTGACCCTACGGGTTCAGTCAAGAGTAAGCTGTGGATTAATATCATTAATTCCACTTGAACTGAAGCGGCCTCTAGTTAGGTATTCAGCTCACTTGATTTCACTGAATTATTAACTTGTTAATTAATACTGAACCGCATTTATTAGACTTAACATTAAATGCATACTTGGACCAAGGGCATTATTTCCTTCATGATTGACAATTCATTTGTTTTTATCCCTAAATCAATCATTGTGAATTTGGGCATAATGTTGACAGCGGATCCACCGTCGACTAAGATGCGACCCACTTTTTGTTCACGAATATAGCCAGACACAAACAAAGGTCGATTGTGGGGCTTTGACCCCATGAGCAAATCATCATCTGTAAAGGCCAAAGCTGTATTACAGGATAGACACTTAGCCGAATTCTCTGCAGGCTCCCCCAGCATCCTTTACCTTGTCAACATATAATTCAGGGTGTTGGAGCGCAAGGGCCACCTGTTGGCACATTTTCTTAAGCAAATGGAAAATTTGCTTCCAGCCCATACGTGATGGCAACGCTTCTAGGATAGCGGCAACTTTTGAGTCTACCACTGATTCAGACTGTTGTAAGGTCAATTTTATGGACGTCTCCTCTCCACCGACTAGTTCTTCCTCACCCTCAACGAATGAGACTGTATTGACAATCACTGTATTGAAGTAATCTTCTGTAAAAATTCTTCTAAAGTCACAGGATCCAAAGGTTCCTGCTCAAGAATATCGATAGGGAGCACCTTCTGTTTGTTAGCACTCCTTGACTTCCTTTTTCCTTTTGAGAGTTTGACGCTCTTCTTCTTTTGTTGTTTCTTCTTGCGACGAGGGGGTTGCGGTTGTGGCATGTGTACTTGTTTTCTTGGCCTCTTCCTTGTGACGACCGTCCACCCTTCGTCATCTTCCTCGTGTTCAACTGGAAACACATCATCATGTTGAACTGCTTGTCCCATCACGTAAACAATTACTGGCTCCAAACTTTCGAATTGTAGGGTTTGAGCCTGTAGAGGTGATTCACACAATGCTGAAGCGTGATTAGTTGTAACCGCCTCATCCAGATCAAGAACAATCTTCCCATCCTTAGCAAGTTGCATAATCTTCTCCTTTAGAGTTATGCATTTTTCGATGGGATGACTCACCAACCTATCTATGGGCAGTACTTAGGATCGGAAGTTCTTCCCATTTGCTCAGGTCGCTTGGAGTCGGGAAGTTCTATGACTTTGTTTTTAAGCAAGTCAACTAACATGCCAGGCAAGTCTGAGTCTGGGAAGGGATATTTCTTAGCCTGCAGCTCCTTCAAAGTAGGCTTGTCACTCTTGGAAAACCTGGAAGACGAGGCTTTGTATTCTTCCTTTGCCTTTCCAGAAATCTTGATAGGCGTTGAACTAGTAGTTATTGACATAGTCTCCTTAGTCAGACTTTTGAAGGGTTTCTCAACCTTAGTGTATTCCTTCTTCTCTTTCTTTACTTCCGAAGAAGCCCCTTTTTCTTGTTTTTAAGGGAAATCTCCATATCATGAGCCCTCGTTGCCAGCTCTTGAAATGATCTCGGCCTTATACCCTGTAAGATATAAAGGAGATCCCAGTCCATTCCATTGATGCACATTTCTACAGCAGAAGTTTCAGTCAGACGATCTTTGCATTCCAGACTCAACGCGCGCCAACGGTTGATGTACTCAAGGACCGGCTCATCCTTCCATTGTACAATTTGCGTTAGCTCTGTCATGCTAACTACGCGTTGAGTGCTAAAGAACATTTTGTAAAACTCGGTCTCCATTTGATCCCAACTGTCAATGGATTGCGCGGGCAGACCAGTGTACCAATCAAAGACAGTCCCTTTGAGAGAACGGACAAATTGTTTAATGAGCAAGTCGTCCGTTGTACCGCCATTGTTGCATGTCTCTATGAAGTGTGCGACATGCTGCTTGGGATTACCCTTCCCATCAAATTGGTTGAATTTTGGTGGATGGTAACCTGTTGGCATCCGCAGCTTGTCAATTCTCTTTGTATAAGGTTTCACGTAACGATGATTGCCATGAGAGCCTCCTCCCAGTTCACTTCTGATAGCTTTGGCTATCATGTCTTGTATTTTTTGAGCACTGACTTTGACAGAGCCACCTGAGTGACTACTAGAGTCAGAGTTATCACCATCACTCTCAGAACTCCCGTGACTTGAAGTGTTGTTTGTAGGACGTTTGTTAAGCTTCTTAGTTAGATGCTTGATTTTAGCATATTTTTCTTCTCCATCCGCCTTTAGCCGCTCGAGAAGAACCCTCATCTCAGCAAGTTGCTCCTCCACAGTTTTCGCATTAATCACCATTACAGACGCAGTGTCTGCATGTGAGAACTCAAAGGGGTCTTCGGAACCAGGTGCCTCTTCGAATGTCGCAGTTGGAGAAACACTACGTACCAGTTTCAGAGTTGTTCTCTCCGTCATAAAATTCGAAGAGTGGGATATTGTGGATGACCATCTTGTCATAAGCTCCAAGAAAGTTTTGCTTTAATTTAAGAGAAGCAATAGGATGTTGTTCCGGTTCAGCTGGAAACGCTAAACCGAATACACAGCTTCATGCGAACTTTGAGAGGAAGGTGTGACAAACACCTTAGCAACTGAGGGAAAAGCATGGTGTTTGCGCGCCTTGGTAGGAACGCATGCAGTTTGCAGATCTGCTACAGCAGAAGCAGTATTCTTCTTCCTCATTCCTCTCGTAATGATACTAGTGTTTTGGAACATTGCAGCCAATGTTGCAGCTCGCTCCTGAACTGTGACAGTTGTCACGCCAGCGGGTTGAGAGTTGATTTTCTTTGGATCCATGGAAATAGAGATGAGAGGCAGAGATAGTCCCACCGAGCGTGCCAAAATTTGTTTACACAAAGTTTCTAGTCTAGGCAAATAAGATAGAAAATAATGTAACAAAGTAATTTTATTGATATTTGAATATTTGGGTACAATCTCTGTATTTAAAAGTTTACAAAAAAATAAACTAAGTCCTCTGATTATGTTCCGCAACTGACGGTGACACGTGATTGACACCTGTATTTGAGTGTAGGGTGACAGTCGTCTGATGACGTCAACCTGAGTTTGAGTGTAGGGTGACACTTGTCGACGTCAACCTGAATTTGAAGGTTTTGTTTGAATGCACTCGAACGAGAGCTTATAAAGCTTTAGTATCGTTCGAACGTGTTTGAGTATATCTGAACAGTCGGCACGAATTTGATGTGCTTGTTGACTACTTTTCAGAGAGAATTCCAAGAGAATTGTATGAGCTCCTGAGAATAATGAATTTCTGATGATCCCCCGCTACTGAAGTAGAATAGTAGTATTTATAGGAGATGAAGACTCCTTTACTGGACTTGATAGGTTTGGGCTCGGGCGCATTTTGTGACTTGAGAGTCTTTAACCTGGTCCACTTGATTGGTTTGTTTTGGGCTAATAACATGGACTAGCCCAAATGTTTATGACCCAAATTGTATTTGATTGATTTGGGTATTTAGTTTAGGTGGGCTTAAATAATTAAAAATGGATTATAATATGATTTTGGTCCAAATTAATTAATTAAATTTAATCGTAATACACTAATAAATTTTTAGTTTCGACAGTCGTATTTAAGGAAAAATATGCACCTGAAATATATTGTTGGTTGTTATAAAACGTAAATATTCTTTGAATATCTTAAAAAATTACATATAAATGTAAATTATCAAGATTCCATTCTTAAAGTTCATATAATTATGTAATAAATAAGTATGTTATTTTCCTCAAACTAAAAATTTGAGTACATGGTGCTGAAAAGTATACCTTTCTCTTTTATTTGCTCATTTTATAATACAGAAAATTATATTACACATAAATTAATTAATAGATAAATTATTGTCATACTAGATTGAATGCATTATATTTTATGGTAACAATGACTTATCAATATGGAAAAGTAATTTTAAAAAAGTTCAATGTTTTACGTACGTAGGAAATTGACACCTAATATCTTAATTATATGGAGTACTACCTAATAAAATTGTATCTTATTATGTACTCCATATATTTTTTTTTAAATAATATATCATGAATATTTCATTATGGAATACAATTTTATGCAATATCTTTATACACAATAATATCATTGACAACATTACTAACATATATACGTACTTATTTAATCCATTATACAATTTTATTGTACATTCTCACGTCTTTATAGAATGGAACTGAATATCTAAACATATTTTTAAAATAAGAACTAGTGTGTGGCCCGGGCGATGCCCCAAATGCTACATTGAATAACTAAAGTTTTAGATTTTTCTTGAGCTCAATATTTGACCAAAATACTTGTCTTCTATAGAATGAAAAATATCCGTTAAGTTCATCAACTACACAGACACGCTAAGTCATTTATCATGGCAAGTAAGTTTTCAATCATATCATCTTACAATGTGTATAATTTGTTTTCTCGTGGAACTAAGTGCGTCAAATTTATAAACACCAAATTAGATATATATACAGCTATGTAAGGCAATCCTATAGTTGATTCTTATGAGACTTATGACATCATGTTTCTTCATGGTTGTCATAATGCTTTAATTTTTCTTCTTTTCAAAATAGTCCATAGAAATTAAAAAGTCATTTAAAAATTTATTTGTTTTAGATTTCATGTGAACATTTATTTATAAATTAATGTGAAGATATGAACCACAATTGGTAGTTGGTTAAGATGGTAATGAGAATTATCATCCGCACTTGAGGTCTGGTGTTCGAACCTCATTGTATTGATTTTTGGTTGTCCATTACATAATACTTGGTGAGTGGATGATGTGGCGTGAGGAGAGTACTACGTGACACATATACATTTTCCACAACGCCTTTTAATATATTATTAGTATAGATTATAAACAAGCATCATATTATTGTTACTAATAATATGTACTCCGTATTGCATAGTAATTTCTTAGAGGGAATAATTTATGTAAGAGTACACAAGATATGAATCTTAAACTTAAATTATTTTTATATTTGATAAAATGTACTACTATAGAAAAACAATTAAATTTTAATGCAAGTTTGCGATAAATTAAAATTAGTTTACCTCCCTATATAATATAATCAAGGAATGAAAACATTTTTTGTCTGTTAGGAATGAAAGCATTTTAGCATATACTATTCTTCGTTCTTTTGAGCGCTACTATGTTATTCATATTGACCAAAATCGTGGATACTCAACAACCGATTTGACAATATAACAATAAGATGTTAGTAATAATTTGTTAATGGTTGTTTTAATTTTTATTATTAACCTTTTACGAAGTATACAATTGAAACATATCAATAAAATATAAACACTATATCCAATAAAGTAACTAATATCTAAGATATTATGACTTTATGAGAAATATTATTCTCAATTGCATGGCATTATTATCTACAACATCTCCATATAAATACGTTAAATCATAATTAAAATAAAAAAATCGGTGGAACAGATTTAATGGACATTCATCTATCTCCGCCCTGTTTAGACGTAAATAAGTAGTGGTTTGATAAGTGATGAACATTTATACAGATAAAATAATATTCTCCATGGTGACCTGGTCGGTTTGGTTTTGAGTTTTAGCCAATGTAGTTTCTTTCTTCATAAATACAAATCACAAAGTACAACCAATTTTTTAAATTTTATTTTGATCACATAAAAAACAAATGGAATAAAGAAAAATGGAGGTAGGGTGCATTCTTTTCACCTTATTTAAAATGAATTTAAATTTATCTAAACTTATTGGATTTGGACTTGATTATATATAGACCTAATTAAACTTATTGGATTTGATCATAACTGATTTCAAAAGAGTACACTTGAAATAGAGCAAGTAACAAAATGAGGTGGGCAACAAAATGATACGGGTAACACAAAAAAAAAAAAAAAAGACATAATATCTGAACATATAACTTTTTTTTCAAGGGTGAAGAAAACACATATGTAATATAAGTTATAATCATTTGTTCCGAATATTTCTATAATTTTTATAGTTATTAATAAAATATTTTGTTAATAAAATAAGTTCAGTATTCTCAAAAGTGAGTAGATATACTGCACATTTTTTATGGATTCATATTTAAATTTTAAAGTTACTATGCAAGGTAAAAGAAATTTCTGATAAGATGCATTTGTAATGGGATAATAACTAGAGATGGCCAACGTGGTGTGTTGGATCATGAGTGAGTTTGGTGGGTCATGGGGCGGGGATAATTAACACACAAACCTCCGTAGTTAAATCAGGGTGGGTTGAGTCGTGGATTGTATCGGAAAAAATGGACAAAGTACATGATGAGTCGTGGGTTACATGGGTCGTGGTGGGTTGTGCGTATCGAGTGGGTTCGATGGGTTTGGTGGGTTACGACAGGTTTAGGCCAAATATGACTCTGATGGGTCAGGTGTATTAGGTGGGTCTGGTAGGTTTAGACGAGTTTTAAGAACTGATGTGGGTTAGGTGGGTTTAGACACTTTTTTAAGCGATAAAAAGTTACAAATTTTATATGAATTTAAATGAATTAATATATGTTATTCACATACTCACATAAATGTGGTTAATGTATATTTAAACAATAAAATTAGATTTTTAAACATTTTAAACATACAAAATAGTTTAAATTAGAAATGGTTCGGTGGGTTGAGTTCGTGTATTGGGTGGGTTGGGTTTAGGTGTTGGGTTGGATGGGTCGGGTGTGCCGTGGTGGGCTGTGTCGAGTTCGATGAGGTCGGTCGAAGTGGGTTGTGTTGAAAAAACTCGACCCACGACACATTGTGTCATGGGTCGTCCCACTATGGCTGTGTCAGGATGGGCTAGGTTAGACCCGACTCACTGTCCATCTCTAATAAAGACTAACGAAGCATGTAACCAAATGGGTACGAAAAACACGATAAAAATATGAGATAGTATAGGATGTTAATTGATTTTTATACCTAACATGAAATTACGAATAACATGTGTAAATCAGTAAATGAGAATGAAAAATCCAATTTTTTTTTTCTAAACTAATTTAACTTCGCACTTAAAATTAAAATTTGTAAATAGTTGACATCCCTAAACACAACACACTTACACACCCAAACAGAGTTTGGCGGGGTAGGGTTTTAAGTTAGCAAGCATTCTCAACTTCCAGAAGTTAGGGTTTTTCAGTCTCTCCTCCCCTTTCATCTGTAAATGGTCTCTGTTTTGTGAAGCAGTAGCAGCGGCAGCGGCAGCCATGGGAGGTTCTCGAGCTCAAGTTAACAAAGCTCACAAAACTCGTTTTGCCTCTAAATCTTCTCGCAATATTCACAAAACTTCTCTTAAAGGTGTTCTTTTCTTTCAATTCCTGCTGCTCTTACCTTCAATTAGCCTCAGTTTTCTTCTTTATTCGTTCATTATTCGTTCATTTTGAAGGTTTAATTTCTAATTTTTGTATGAATCAGATAAGCATCAAAATGCGAAATCGGACCGTTTCGGTAAAGGTGCTCGTGCTGCTCGCATTCAGCGCAATAATATGGTAATTTCTTAACATATTTTTAACCATAATTGTTATTTTAATCATATTGAATTGATTCATTTGATAATTTTATTTGAATTTGATTAATTTTGATAGATACGAGATCAAAAGCGGACTGCAGTCTTGAATGAAAAAAGGGCATCAAGTGGATCAGCAAGTCCACCTCTTGTTATTGTGAGTTATTATTATTCATTGTTTATTTCGTGAGTTTGGTTTGATTAAATTTGTTTATTTTGTAGCTTATTAAATTTTTTAATGGTAATTAGGTCTTGTTTGGTCTGTCTGCTAATGTGGACCTGAATGCGGTCGAAAGAGATTTGTTGGGATTACTATCATCAGAATGCGGCAGTGAGGCATCTCCTACTGTTGTCTCGTCCGAGTACAAGATAAGAGCCACTGTATGTTTTCATTTCTCGGATATATAATTGGTTTTTATTGTTGATTCATTGATGTGGAGCATGTTTCCCTAGAATGCACAACCAAATTTGTGTCGCCTGCCTGGTATCCAATTATCCAAAGGTTTGGTTTGTGTTATTTTCTTCCCTCCTTTTGGTCATGTTGAGTATGACCTTGTGTCATATAAGTTAAAAGACGTAAACTTGTGTTCCGTGGATACTTTTTTTCGCTACAGCCGTTGTTCCTAATTTCCTATGGATCAACTTGTGATTACTTGCCACTACCTGTCTGAGTACTGTTTCAGTCATTAAATAGAATTAAGGAATTGATAATGCACAGCTCCTGTATAAAAATCCGCAGCTTTGTTCCCCTTAATAATAAAAGGATGAGGAGTAAAGGAGAAATGTTCAATTTTCAATGGAATATATTTTCCTATACAGTGTCAGACAAAGTGGTCTACAATCTATACTAATATATTAAAAGGCGTTGTGGAAAATGTATATGTGTCACGTAGTACTCTCCTCACGCCACATCATCCACTCACCATGTAGTATGTAATGGCAACCAAAAATCAATACAATGAGGTTCGAACACCAGACCTCTAATTTGGATGATAATTCTCATTACCATCTTAACCAACCACCAATTATGGTTTATCTATTCACATTAATTTATAAATAAATGTTCACATGAAATCTAAAACAAATAAATTTTTATGTGACTTTTTAATTTCTATATATGTACTATTTTGAAAAGGAAAAAAAATTAAACATTATGACAACCATGAAGAAAACTGATGTCATAAGTCTCATAAGAATCAACTATAGATTGTCTTACATAGCTGCATATATATCTAATTTAGTGTTTATTAATTTGACGTACTTAGTTCCACGAGAAAATAAATTATACAAATTGTAAGATGATATGGTTGAAAACTTATTTGCCATGATAAATGACTTAGCGTGCATGTGTAGTTGACAAACTTAACGGATATTTTCCATTCTATAGAATACAAGTATTTTGGTCAAATATTGAGTTCAAGAAAAATCTAAAACATTAGTTATTCAATGTAGCATCCGGGGCATCGACCGGGTCACACACTAGTTAGATAATTAGATAGTGTTTTGGTTTCAATTTTTTGAGCGTGCTTCTTGCTACTGTTTTCACTATTTGAGCCTTTGAATTTGCTTTACTTGTATGTTGTAACCACATAAGGTGCGAGATATGGTAAGAAAGGCACTCTTACAGTTCAAGATTTTTTCTGTGATTTTGTGGTGCCCCCTTATATATTTAACTTCCAAGACCATAGGTCGTGAGATCGGTAGTGGTCGCTGGGTGGTGCTGTTTGGTTTCAGGGTTTCAAGTAGTTTTTTTAAAGTAGATAGAAAAAATAAAAAATTATCATGTCAAAAGCTAGTTTGATCAATTAACTTCTTCATTGACAGTTTGACATCTTCCAAAAACAATCAGAAATTTGTGATTATTCAACAATTACAACTATTTAGAATGTACTTTTTTAAACAATGTAAGTAGTACATTGCGGAATATAAATATCGACTTTCATATTACCTAAGGAAAAAAAAACCGATTTTCATTGTAAAGGTTTTAGAAAAAAAAAATACAAATATTACGTATGTAGAATGTATAGTTTTGAGGGGATGTATATTATATTGTAGTTCTTCCTTTTAATTTTTTACTTGCACCATTTGTGTTGGGCACAAAGATTAAGAAAAAATGTAAATATCAAAATGCTCATGTGATAACGAGGAAAAGAGAGGGAAAAGGTTAGGTAACAATGGTAATGTGAATTGTTTTTTTTAAGGAAAAATTAAGTAGTTTTCCTTTGTTGGGTTCCTTACCAGAAAAGTAATAGAAAAAGGAAAATGTGTGAAGGTTGATAGGAAGAAGGAAGATGGAGGTAAGGAGGAAAGATGAAAAAGTAGTTTCCCTTCCTTTCAAATGGAAAATGTTTTTCCACCTTTGAGGGAGTTATGGAAAATTATTTTTAAATATTTTGCCAAACCAAACAACGTAAAATGATAGAACAGGGGAAATTTATTTTCCATGAAAAACGTTTTACACCCTCCCAAACAGAACCCAAATAGCATGTGAAAACATACCATACAAGGAAAGGTGAAACTTATATTGAAGGAAAATGGTGCAAGTAAAAACAGAGGAATTTTTATATACTAGGTTAGGTCCCGTGCAACACACGGATGAGACTACATATTTTATTTTTCTATTCTGAATAGTTATTTAAACGAAGTTTTTAATAAAATAAAATCAATTTTTTATCAACGATTGTTGTGAAAATCAAAGAAAATTATTATTTATTTGGACCGTAAAGTGATTAGTGCTAGTTTAGGAGTTTAGCATTTCGACAAAAATACTTAAATTGGGAAAATTTAATAAAAAAAGACTTATCAGACAATTATTAGATATCATTATTTATTGGAATTGAATAATATCTGTAACCATAACGGCGTAACCATACCCGTACCCTCGATCTATCCAAAATTTTGGATGGTATTGATTTGATAACCATATCAGTTATAATACCCTATTTTCTAGATTGGGTATATAACAGAATTTTATGTTTATAACTAATTTTGTTGGACCCACTTTTTAATACTTGTTTTACATAAAATAAAAAATAAAAAATAAAAAATTGTTTTTTGTTTGGATATGGTCTTATAATAACACATTTCAGTGTAATTTGTTCATTTATTTAACTATTGTAGGTTAAGAGTATAATGCATTTTTTTGAAAATTTTATATGAAAATCAAAAAAATATTTTGTTATTTTGCTTTTACGGAGTTTCCGTAATAGCTTACTACGTATATTATAGAAACAGTAATACCAAGAATACTGTGATTTTTTTTCCATTCCTGACATATATGTTCCTCAAATTAGTGATAATATATGTTTTTTTTTTATCCTTGTCGTAATACATGAAATCATAATTTATTTTTTCATGTAGAGTTCTATTATATTAAATATTAAATATAAGGAAAGAATAAGGGAAAAAAAAATCAGGAAATCAGATATTTTAAAAGATTCTTATATTGTATTTTTTTTTTAAAAAAATACTAAAGACTCACCGGGATGTGACACGTGTTATTCCTGGTGTCTCTTTTAGAATATAGTAATAGATTCGTTAAGTTTTATTACAAAAATGTCAATTGTTTTTTGAGGGGGACAAAATGATCACTTAATTGACCTAGTTTATCAGTCACCAAGATCAATCGGCAATTTCTGTAAATGAACCTAGCCACCTAGTATCACGCAAACCATGCAGTAGTGTCTTGATGTCATCAAAGTGATGTACTCGTGTGGTTTATGTTGACTGGGGTAAAAAGTACTTCACAACTCCATTTACGTGTGGTTAAATAAGCGCAACAAATTAAAGAAACAAATCTAGGTTATATATGTCGTCATCTTGTTTATATTTTATTTTTAAAATAAAAATAAATTCCTAGGTCTGCCAACATACAAGTATCATTTAAACACTAGGGTGTACCTTCGTTATCTTCTGAAATTTAGTAATATATAGGAGTTATCCTCTGGATTTTTTTTTGTTAAAAGCCTTTACTCGTGTGGTTTATGTTACTGCAAATCTGCAATCGTTACTGAGAATTTAAGTAAGATAGACTTCATATAAACAAAATTACAAGGGGAGACAAGAATAGGGATACAACTGTTTGTACATGCATCTGGAGAAAGACAATTTTTAAGTTGATTAAAGTTAAGCTGTGAAAAAATAGAATGAACTTGACTGGAGTTGACCCTGATATGGGGGATAGAAGGTGAAGAATCATAGAAAGATTTTCTATGTTTGTGGTGTTCATTTAAAGACTGAAGTAAATCTTACGCATAACAGCTGAATCTGTAGCAAAGGTTACTGTTATAACTAAAATCCTGAGAAGCACATCTGCACATGTGCTGCTTACTGATAGACTCGTACCCACAACCTTTTTTTTTTTGTAAGCTAGGGAACATTCTGCTGCTTTGTTCTTCTAATAAATAGTTTTTTTTTTCTAATTTACAATAATATGAGTCTAAAGACCTTATAAAGATCGGTTTTGTGAACTTTCACTTTAATTGATGATTTATTTTCTTAAATTGCAGTGTTCTGTTCTCACATGTTATAAAGTTAACTTAGAGGTGATTGTTTCCTGTAGGTGCTGAAAGCTCCTCATGGGGATCTATCTCCGTGCATGGATATGGCCAAGGTACTCATTTGTCCCTCTTCAGTTTTATATAATTCTGCTGTATTAATTTGAAATGCTATGGAAACGTTTATAGCTGTCTCTTATTTTGTCAACATGTCTGCTATAGGTTGCTGATTTGATGGCTTTTGTCACATCAGCGAGTTCTCCATGTGAAGACGGCTCATCTGATTATATTGATTCATTCGGATTACAGTGTCTTTCTGTCTTCAAAGCCATAGGCTTACCGAGCACTGTGGTCTTGATCCGTGTAAGCAGACAATTTAATACGAAGTATTTGGTTTAGAATTTTAATTTCAAGAAATGGTTTCATTGTTTCGTGAACAATTTCTTGCTTCAGGATTTACCAAGTGACTTGAAAGGCCGAAATGAATCTAAGAAATTTTGTAATTCCAGTCTTGCTTCCGAATTCCCTGATCCTTGTAAATTTTATCCGGCAGATACAAAGGATGATTTGCACAAGGTAATATCTGCAAGCTCTGTACAAATTTGATTGCTGCTTTTGCCGTTTCGTGAGCTAAATAGGGATTTAGCTGGGGGATAGGGTTGGATGGGTTTTCCGCATGTATTGAATTTTCTTTTTTTTCAATGAACTAATATCAGAATTCATGAGCTGTCTTTCATTGTTAGTGCAGTTCTTATACCTTCTGAAAGATCAAAGGTTGAAATCTCCTCACTGGAGGAACCAGCGTGCTTATGTTGCTTCTCCAAAGGTTAATTCATGACTTTGTACTTATAAGCAGTTTGTTTGTTATTCTTTGTAAAATAAAATGCTTCCAGCTGAAAGGAAATAAATAAGTTGCCTCTTGAAGTCATCCCTCTATCCCTTGCTTTTTATATGTGATGCAGAGCTGTAAATAAGTTCTTCATTCCATTGAACAAAGAGATGTTAATTGATGCTCCTGTTCTGTGTGCCAATTATAATAAATACAATGTTTTTCCTTCTCAAATACTTTTATTGCTAGTAGTATAGGTTTTCCCAAGGGCAAGGTGAAAATGAAGGTCATGTAATTTACTCACAGCTGACTATGTTTGCAAAAACTATTAAATTCTGTATGTATGTACACACTAGTATCAGTAGTATGTAGAGGATTACATTATGTAGCTTGTTCAACTAAAATTTTCTTTCTGAAATATTCCTTTTTCCTAACTTCGCCAGTGTCTGAGGGGCTCTAGGGTATTTAATGAAACCATAGTCTGTGCTGTCCTAGTTCCACTATGCAAAGGCAAGGTTGATACCCTTTGCATATTCTATCTTGTCTTCCGTAGAAGATGTTTCATTTCATGTGATAGTTTCTGATACGAGAGTATTCTTTTTTTTGTTTCTGCTAATAGTCACGATTTCTGTGTTTTCAAATTTCTGCAGCTTGAGATGCTTGATCATGATTCTGTTTCTGGAAAGTGTACCCTCTGTGTCACTGGTTATATCCGTGGGCGTAATCTATCTGTAAACCAGCTGGTAATTGTTTACAGGTTTTTTCTCCTTGATTCTAGCTGTTTACAATTTTTCACTTATCAAAGCATAATGCTTAAGCATGGTTTTTCTGGTGTGCTAGGTTCATGTATCTGGAGCAGGTGATTATCAATTGAGCAAAATTGATATTCTCAGGGATCCATATGCTCTAAATCCCAGGAAAGAACAGGACACAATGGATGCTGATGATGCGCCTGATCTACAGGTTGGTTATATTGGCAACTTATGATATAATTTTTCCTTTTTCTCTGGTCTTTTTTTTGTTAACATTGCAATAAGAAGAGTATCCCTTCTATTCTTGGTACTAGTAATAGCTCATAGATGATTTTTGTGTGAATGATCTCATAGTTTCACACTTTCACCAGTATAGACTCACACACATCCCTTAGATCTGTAAAGTGAGCATGGTTTAGTATTCTATCATCTAAGCCTTGTTTCTTGTGCATGATATCACGGAAATATTATTCTTGATTCGAAACTGAGAAAAGATACGACTGTTTGCATCTTTTGAGAAATTCTGTTTATATGCTGTTCTATTTTGCTCTCAAATCAGTGCAACTTCAAACTTCATTGGTCTTCTCTATATCAAGGGGAGAACGTGACACCTGATTGCCTCATATAAATGATTTAACCATAATTTTTGTGTTTTAAAAATTTCACGAGAGCCTATTAATTTTCTCTCTTTGATGGTCACCATGCTTTCAATTTGCTCTTTGTAGGTGATCAGCTCTTTAGTGCCTGATGATTCAAAGCAAGAACCCTTACATGTCGAAAATGTTCCAGATCCTCTTGCTGGAGAACAGGTTGGTGGTTGGTGGTTGGTGGATAACTACCGGTCCTTTTCTTTCCCCTCTTATTTTGCTTCTGTGATTTCATTGTTATTTGATGCTTCCCACCTCTGTATGGTATCTTTTTGCTGGTTGATGTTGTCGTTTTTAATCGAAATCTGAAGTTATGGGTTCATAGTAGCTGGAAATCTTTATCTATGTAATTGTTTTCTTGACCATTCTTGAGCTGCTGGTTCACTCTTTCACGCATTGTTAACTTTGCTGTACTCATAAGCTTCAAAAGAGTTCTGTCTGGTAAATTAAATGCTTATTGACTGTAATGTAGATGTGCTCTCTTTAATTTCTTGGCTTGGTTCAATTCAGCTAAATAGCTAATGAATCTCTTATGACCAGTTTTATTGTTCCTTGCTTCTTGTTCATGAGCTTAGAAGGTCTTTTGTTGCGATGGAAAACTGTAGGAACTAGGAAGTAGAGAAGAATTTAAGTTCATTGCTTATTTTCTTGTCTCATATAAATTCATGTAGACATATTTGTATTTTATGCATTCCATGTAGCTAGGTGACTGAGTCTGACTGTCATAAAGGATGCCTCAATGTATGTTCACTGCAGCGTGCCTTTTCAACATCATCTAGTTTCTGTATACGTTAGATTGAATTCTTGTCCAATTTGGTTAAATTTAATCCAATTTTATTCCAGTTTGGGCTTGTATTGGTCCAATTCCGTCCTAAGTATGCATATTGGATAAGAAATTCTATGCAGTGGAAGTTCTTTTTCTTTTTGAATGGATGTGGCAGTTCTTTTTCGTAATCTAGTTTCTACTGTTAGATCGAATTCTTGTCCAAGTTGTTAAATTTGATCCAATTTTATTTTAATTTTGGGCTTGTACTGGTCCAATTTCCTCCCAAGTATGCATATTGGATAAGAAATACTATGCAGTGTTGTTCAAGCCTGATAATCTTGTGTTTTCTATCAGACATGGCCATCCAAGAAGGAAATGGAAGATGCAGAGAAAAATCTGAAACATAAGGAAGTAAAGAAGAGAAGACTTCCACCTGGTACCTCGGACTATCAGGTTTGTCATAGCATTTTGTCAGCCGCCATTCTCTTTTCTCTTCTTTAGTCCCTAGAAAAGGGCCTACGTGGTCAAGAGACTGAAGACCACTTTTAAGCCAATTATTGGTTGCGTACACCCGACCCCCCTTACCCCGCTTCTTGCGGGAGCCTCTTTGAGGCAATGGGGTAATGATAATGATGGATGATTTATTTTGTTACCTTGTTTTATGCCTAACAATTCAATAAATTTCTTTTTTTCAGGCTGCTTGGATTGTGGATGAGAGTGATGATGATGATGATGATGATGTAGGAAGTGTTGATGAGTCAAATGATGGCATGGCCTTGGATGACGAAGAAGATGGTTTTGCTTCTAAGGAAATTTCTAAAAGTTTTGACCTTGATGAAGATCAAGGTTCTCTTGATTTAGGAGAATCCGATGGAGAGACAGAGACTGACTCAGAGATGATCGTAAGTGTAGTAATCATCTATCCGTATATATTTAAGTAATACCTCATTTGTTTCTATTTGCTTTCTTTCTTTCTTTCTTTCTTTCTTTCTTTCTTTCCTCACGCTTGCTAATTCAACCACAACAACAACAACAACAACAACCAAGACTTAGTGCCAAAATGACTGGGGTTGGCTAACATGAACAATCATAAGGAATCGTCTTTCAATTGACAATTCGTAACTTAATTACGAAATAGAAAAATTGTACTACATCCATTCCTGAAAGATCTTTACGCTTCTTGAAAGATCTTAACACTTTGCTTTATTCCATTTTGGCATATAAATTTTACATTTTGGCATTCATACATTCACTTGGCTCACCACAATATACAGTCTACAATATTTTATTATGGGAGTGATCACAATTTACCCATTCACACTACTTCAATATTAGTTTTCACTCACTTACATTGTTGGACAATTTATAGCAATTCATTTTCCCACTTGTTACCCGGCACCCCAACCATCACATACTCACGAAAGTTTCTTAACTATCGTCCAAATAGTAAACATAAAGATCATTTGGAAACGTAGGTAGTATAAGTTAATATATACTTGTAATAAAATATACATTGAGACCAATCTTACAAGATCCCATATGACGATGTTTTTTCTTTAGTATTAATCACAGAAGACAATCAAAGTAGAGTTTGTGAATAATGCCAAAGTCAAAACGTAGCAGTTAAAAAAAAGCACATAGGTAGTGAAGACAATCAAAGTAGAGTTCGTGAATAATGCCAAAGTCAAAACTCAGTATTTATTTTTATTTTTTTAATTATTACAGCGATTTCCTTGTTTAGAAGTTACATGTTAGTTGCAGCATACATACATACCTATTTTTTAGGAAACATGTCGCCCATCAATTATGCTGTATGCCCTTACTGACATTTCCTAAACTGAGTTTTGTGGGAAAATCGCATGGGCTTTGCCCCCCCCCCCCACCACCCACATGTAATCTATGGTGCAAGTGTGCAACAATATAAAATGGAGTATAATAGAAATACAACACCAAGGCGCATCATCCGTTTACAAAAGATGGATTAAGAAGAAAAACTTTAAAAATCAGAGGGGAAGTGAATAAGTGATACCCTCAAAATTGGGTCGCCAATCTTGGCATCAATCTTGAGCTACACTCAAATTAATGGGCTTCTATTATTCTTTATGTTGTCTGGCTTGTGAGCTCCTATGTATGTGTAGGGGAAGTGAATAAGTGATACCCTCAAAATTGGGTCGCCAATCTTGGTATCAATCTTGAGCTACACTCAAATTAATGGGCTTCTATTATTCTTTATGTTGTCTGGCTTGTGAGCTCCTATGTATGTGTAGGGGTTGAAAGCTTTGCTTGTGCATACCACTTGTGTCGCTGGAAGAGTGGAAGTTTCAGATGTGAGATGATGCAATTTAGTGAACAATAAGATAGTTCTTCAATCTTCAGTCAATTTCTTTTCGCAGTGACTGTTCTGTGTCTTTTGTAGCCTTGTATGCTCAATTTATTGTACTCAGTACATGCCCTCCTTTTCAAGCATTTGATTTCCATTCTTTATCCTATTTAGGACGTGGTCTCCTCCATTACCTTTTCTGGTTTTAGCAAAGCATTTTTTTCATATAAAAAATTAAAACATACCTATAAATAGAAAGAGGTACCTCTAAATTTTAATACCATCTCCAGGAAAAAGATGTTATTTTATTAACTTTAAAGATAGAAAGCAGTGCAACAAGGAATTTCATGAGGCTGGAAAAAGTTTTTAAGCACTATGTTTATCGGCTTTATCCCATGGTTTGCCAGCACAACAGAGTCTATAATTTGGTGCAGTCTGTCTTAATTAAGATCATATTTACTTTACATGTATCATATATGCATGTTAGTCGACATCTGATGGTTATCATTTCCCTTGCATTTGATACTCTATCTTTGTTTATTTTGATACTTTATGTCTCATTTTGTTACAGGAAGGTCCGACTAGGGAGCAGATAGAACATGACATTAAAAGATTAAAAGATGCTCATGCGGAAGATGAGGGTAATTCCCTTTGTTCCACATGGTTTCTGATTTTTTTTTATCAATCATGTCACCCATCTTGTTTAAGCGAACTTAGAGTAGACAGTTAGACACATCCCTTAAAGTTACGAACAATTCAGTCAGACACGCCTATATGTTATGTACCATTTTTTTTCATCTCGAACACTAGGATTCTTATCGTAATTTTACTCAGAAATGAGGTTGATGGCAACCTACTCATTGTGAAGTGACTATTTTATACTTTTATCTTTGATACACTAAAGTCCTGTTTCCTGAAATCCTGACCGTAAAAAATACAGTAAAAGTAAATTTTTAGAGGTAAAAATAAAATGCAATCTGTTAAAACCAGTTTTGATGAGTAAATATAAGTCCACTTCAGTAAATTGAGTTATAATCAGTAAAAATCATTGAACTCATTGCATAAAAAACACAGTGAATCAGTTAAAATTAAATTTGGTTAGATAATAAAAAAGTTTTAATAAATGAAAATAATTCCAGTCTTGTGATCTCCTTCTACGCATATAGTCATATACTGTTTTGGGTCTGCTGCAAGTTCGATTTTTGGGGCTTTGAAATGGTAAATTAGAAAAAGATGATGTGACATAATTCTCTATGCTGATTTTGTGGTCTCTATGGCTAGAGCGAAATGGGCTAATCTTCTCGGTAACTGCTTTAAATAGTGATTAGCTATAGGCTAGAATAACTAATTTGTCTTATTTGTGGCCTTAGGCAGTGGGAGCTTTTAGTTGTTTATCAATTGGGGAAATTGTACCTTCTTGCCGCCTTCCTTAATATTTCATCTTACCTATTGGAATCACTTGTTTTGCTTATTATTAGTGCAACTTGACTTGCAGAATACCCAGATGAAGTTGATACTCCATTAGACGTGCCTGCTAGAAAGCGTTTTGCCAGATACAGAGGCCTGAAGTCCTTTAGAACATCTTCATGGGATCCAAAGGTAATATTTTGGTGCCTCTTGAAATGACTTGTAAACTGATGCCCATTTCAATCTCAGTTATAAGTATCTCTTTTGGTGTTTCTTCCTCAATGATTAGGAATCCCTACCAGTTGAATATTCTAGAATATTTGCCTTCGATAATTTCACAAGAACTCGAAAACACGTGCTTGCTAAAGCTTTGGAATGGGACAATAAGAGTAAAGAAGAAACTGTGTCACCTGGTACATTTGCAAGGCTCTATATCAAAGATGTACCACAAGCTGTTGCTTCAACTTTATATTCGCGTGCAAAAATGATTCCCATCATAGTATGTGGGCTCTTGCAACACGAGTCCAAGATGTCTGTCCTTCACTTTAGGTATCTAGTTCTGCCAGGTCTTCTATTTATTTTAATTTTCTTTACCATATGTGATTGATTTGTGGAACATTCTAATCACATAATTTACTATCTTAACAGCATTAAGAAGCACGATAGTTACCATGAACCAATCAAAGGGAAAGAGGAACTGATATTTCATGTTGGTTTCCGACAGTTTGTTGCGAGGTACTTTTTTGTTGGAAAAATAACCCAGCTGCTGAAACTATATTCTTTGTTTTATGGATCAGTTGTTATGATACTGAGCCTTTACTTGTTATATGAAGGCCAATATTTTCTTCGGATAACTTCAATTCAGACAAACACAAGATGGAGAAGTTTCTTCATGCAGGACGCTTTTCTGTAGCTTCCATATATGCTCCAATTTCATTTCCACCACTTTGTTTGGTTGCCATGAAAAAATTAGGAGACATGGGATCACCTGTTCTCGCTGCTGTTGGTTCTTTGATAAGTGTTGATCCAGATAGAATACTGTTAAAGAAGATTATTCTAACCGGGTAAGTATTTCTTCACTATAAGAAATTACTCATTATGGTGCAAATAAATTTAATGTTGATATGTCTTTGCTTTTGTGGGTTAAGTAATTCAGTAATTTCAATGTCTTGTCAAGTTGTTTTTACATGTAGTTTCTATTAAGGCACTTCTTAAATACCTTGTTTCTTATTTTGGCATGTTGAAGCGTTAATGTAGCACTAAAAAACACTTAGTCTGTACTCTGAAGCTTCAGAACTATAGGAGCTGGTGCCCCTGTTCTGTAGAAATTGATAATGCGAAGCAATTGGTTTGGGTGGTCCTTGCATGTTGGTATTTAAACTGTATTATTATTTTTCTTGTAGCTATGATTCATTGTGTATCTATTGTAGGATTGGGGCATGTGAATGTCGTTCTGTATTGTAAATATTGTAGGGTACACTTATAGTTTATAGATAAATACTTCCTCCGTTTTTTTTAGTTGACACAATTATTTTATCACGTTTGCGAATGCAATATTTCAATCATAAATATCTTTAATTATCAATGGGTAAAATTATAAAAAAAATAATATATTATAAATCTATATTATGAGACCATTATAACAAGACCCCACATAACTATATATTTTCTTACTCCCTCCGTCCCATAATATAGTGCCTTTTCCCTAATCCGGCGTCCCTAAAAGATGTGCCTGTTTCTATTTATAACTGTTAATATTTGCCATTATACCCTCATACTCAATATCTAATTCCAATTTTATCCTTAAAAAGTCAGAAATACAACTTTGAAAACTGTACTTCTTGACTTTGGTTCAACTCTTTGTTTCGGTTTTTTAGGCGCATTTATGGGTTTCACCTAAAAAAACCGAAACATTACATTTGTTGGCTTAAACCCCTGTTCACCTCACCATTTCTCTCTCTTCCTCCATTACCCTAATTTGCGATCTCTCTCCTCAAAATATACGGTTCTTCCCTTGATTTTTCTGATTTTTTTTTTAGAAATCGTTCACTCAACTACTTAATGAAAAGATCCCCAGTTTAATTTGAACAAATTCGGTCTGATTCACTTGATCTGTGAGTTGTATTTTTCTCTGTTCTTCGTCGTTATGGGTTTGTTTCTTCCGGAGATTTGGGTTTGATTTTCCTGGAGATTTGGGTTTTGGATTTGAGTTTTTGTTCTAGATCCGGGTAATTGATCTGGGTTTGGGGTTGGGATGTTGGGTTGTTCGTTGTTTGCTTCATCAAATTCTTTTTTTTTCTGGGTTTGGGTTTGGGTTTTCCTTGCTTCATCGATTTGTTTTTCTGGGTTTGGGGTTGGGTTTGTTTCATCAAATTCTGGGTTTGTGTTGCTTCGTTGATTGGGTTTGTTCGTTTTATTTTCTGGATTTTTCGAAGGTCTTAGTTTCTGGTTTAGGAATTTTCAAAGATTTACGGTTTCTGGGTTTAGGACTTCTGGTTAATTCGAACGTTTAAGTTTATGGGTTTTCGAAGGTTTGAGTTTCTGGGTTTTCGAATAATCAAAGAGTCACAAGTTCAGAAATGTGATTTTTAGTGATCTTTGTGTTTTTTAATATGTAATTCTATTGGAAGTGGCTGAGAAATAACGAAATTTTATTGGTCTGTAAATGTTTGTATGGATTAGTGACTTGGCAATCAACACTATAATCCAAACCATGTAATTGCTGTTTTGTTTGTTTTTAATTAAAATTAAAATAAAACATGTACTTTATCTTGAAAGTACAATCAATAATTTATGTTATCCATTACCTTAATAACCGTGATTTTGGTCAAACGGGCACTATATTATGGGACGGAGGGAGTATGTCTAAATCACAATTGATAGTCAGTAGATTATATGAATAGTGCTAAAAGTCAAATTGTGTCATCTAAAAAAGAACGGAAGAAATATGAGTTCTCCTAATTTTTTGTATAATACACTTTTGACTTTTAAATCGCATTTTAAGTTGTTTTCATTTTTTTTTATATAGATTCCTCGCTCGAAATTTCTGTCTAATTTTCTGGGATTGTTATTGCAATAACTTTGAGCAGTTCTTTTGATCTTGATAACGCTAGGTTAAACGATCTTTTATTAGCGCACTTGTTTTTCATCTGCCAATCTAGTCTGTCGGTTATAACATGCAAAATCTTTATTTCATGCAGTTATCCCCAACGAGTTTCGAAAGTCAAAGCGACAGTCAGATATATGTTCCACAGTCCTGAAGATGTGCGATGGTTCAAGGTATGGTAGCTTGTCTTTTGCGTCTCCATTCTACAACTCCCGCATATCTTTTGTTAGAACCGTATTTTTGGGTGAAGATGGGGGATGATTGTTGGTTTAAATAGAAAATAAATTATGATGGTTTGATTGGTTGAACTCATTCAAGTGGCTGTTTAACTGCAGCCTGTAGAAATATGGACTAAATGCGGACGCCGTGGCCGTGTAAAGGAGCCTGTCGGTACACATGGTACATTTCTTCTTATCAATGTCCAACTTTTTGGAATTATATTTGAATGGTTATTTTAGTGCAGTTATCGTTTGGGTTGTTGCACTCTTTCTTCCCTTTTACCATGAATTGTCTGGGGTTGAGAGAAGATTTAGCTTAGGATCTTGGTGCCTCTTTCCTTTAATTTTTTCAATAAAAAATCTACATGCCTGAATCTTCTGATGTTAGAGTAAGTATCCAATTTCCATAAACAGAAGTACTGAAGCTTGTTTGGCCGAATCTTCTGATTTTAGATGTGTTAAAGCTATTATAGTAAAAACAAAGATAGGTCAAATAATACAGTTCCTGGGTTAATGTGGGCATTGCACGATGAATGTGTTGATTATTCTCTCTTGTGATGCACACGTATGAATCTCCCTATTAGTGATCTGATGTTTTGTTTGGACCATTTTATTTTTTTGCCTAAATGTCCATTACCTTCTCAACATTATCACCTTTTAAGGCAGTAAAGAAAGGTTAAATCTTTTCAATTCCTTATGCAAGGGACACAATTGCCTTTCATGACAATACAAGGGCCGTGATATATGAAATCAATTTATAAAAAAGGTCTTAGGCCTTGTCTAAACAAAGGATCTTAGAAGGTCTTATGAATAGCGTATATTTTCAGTATTTTGGTTGATTTCCTGTTAATTGCCTAAAACCGGAGAAGGCGACATTGTTTTTTGATAAATTTGACAAGGATGATTGATATGTTTTCTGTTGGTTTGCAGGGGCAATGAAATGCCTCTTTAATGGTGTCCTTCAGCAGAGTGACACTGTGTGCATGAGCCTGTTTAAACGTGCATACCCCAAATGGCCAGAACACAAGTTTCCATTGTCCAACTTTTGAAATGATAGATTCTCAGTGCAGTACAGGGTATAACTCACTGTTGCTGTGATCGGGAATGAAGCACTGGTTCAGAATTTGTCTTCACATATTTTCTTGTATGTCAGTAGGTTAGTTTAGTTATTCTTAAAATTATACATCTATTACCTGAACCCACTGATTTGAAGGGCATCAAATTTTGCTGAGTTTTGTCCATGTAGGTGATTTCATATGTAGGGAGAGATCAAATTCTGCTATTATGGATTGACATTGTAAAATCAAGTTTAAATTTCTGTATATTTACTTATTTATACTATTATACTCTCTCCGTATTTTATAAGTGATACATTTTTCTTACTTGACCGTATTTTATTAAGTTATACACTTTCTATTTTTGTCATGTCATGGTCCTCACCTTAACTATATTAATCTTTCTCTCCCTCTTATGGTACTCATGCTTACATCCTTTTTTTTTTACTACAATACATCATTCACCTACTATCAATTTCTTACAAGAAATAATAACTCATTACTCCACTTCCATCTTATTTTAAGTTGTATATCTACATCTTTTCAAAAATCTGATTTGATATATAAGAGTAATGTTCCAACGTTTTATAAATTTGTTTACATTTTTTTATTATCGATATCTTACGTGGACATCATAATGAACAAAAAATATACTTCAATGACCTCTCTAATTTGCTAATTTAATCATAGTCCTATATACACGCTACACGTGCTTAAGCGTATGCACATTTGTTAAAATATGTAAGAAAATTTATTTATAACTATACATATTTGTATGTAAAAAAATCTATACTCGTCAAAATAATAAAAAAAATCTATATGTATTATATGACAATCTATTTAGTAATTAATGTAATAACGAATTAACTAAAATAAACGTAAAATATTGAGTTTTTTTTTTTTTTTTTTAACTATATAAAACAAGGATGTGATTAAAAATAAGACTAAGTTTAATTTTGTAATAAAAAAAATGCGAGAGTCAAAGTTAGGTGAGGCAAACAAAGATTTTAAGTGTTGATGGTGGCGACAATGTAGCAACGAGCGCTTGCAGAACTAGAAATGCCGACATTTCAAGGGTAATTTGAAATGACATAAACATGTGCCCTTTTAATTAATTTGTGGATTTGGCCCAATTTCATATTTGTAAGTTTTGAATTACTTCCGTTTTGAAATAATAGAGACACTTACGCATTTCACAACAATCAAGATAAATGATTGGAATGTAAGAAATAGGTTCCTTAAAAAGTGGAATGTTGTAAGAAAAGAATAAAAAAAAAAAAATTAGGTTGAGTAGAGTGGTGTAAGAAAAGAAAAATGAAAAATATAGGTTGGATGGAAAGTTATGAGTAAAAAGATAATATAAAAGTAGATTGAGTTGAAAGTGGCAAGTAAAATGGAAAAAAGAGTAATGTGAATTCATTAAATATGATGAGTCATACACCAAAAATTAGAATAAAGTCATTGTCCCTATTATTTTGAAATCGTCCCCGTTCTTTCGAAACGGAGGGAGTATTTCTCAGACACCTAATTTCACAGATCCATAATTTCAAATGATATTCTCTTATCCAAACACACTATTTGGGTGCTAAAAATGGGTATACCATTGTAACTCAAAAGCTAATAAAACCCACTCAAGCCCAATATCACTCATAAGACCTCAAAGGCCCAACAAAACACTATATATACCCCTCAAGGGACAAGGTAAAAGAGGTCATTCTCTAACCCTAGATAAGCCACCCTACTCTCTCTCTCCCCAAAATGTTCTTGATTTATACATCAATTGTACTAACTTGAGCGTCGGAGGCTCCGTCTCGGGGACCCCCCTTGGCCCGGAGTTCATCTTGCAGGCACCGTACGTGGCCGGATCTCAAGACATTAAGGACGCGCATACCATCGTTTCAACCCTGAAACACACCATTTAACAATTCCTGATATTAGTGTAGTAGTGAGGATTTGCATTGGAGTGCTTTTTATTGTAACTAGTTTTTGGGCCCGGGCGATGCCCCGGGTTACTACGTTAACAACATTCACATTTACTTATATATAATTTTTTTTGCAATGATAACATGAAATATTTAATAGCTTGGTGGTAAAAGCTTTATTGTTTAAACTCAAGATCAAGAGTTCAAACCTTATGCTAATCATATTTGACATTTTTTTAAATGTATATAAAGATTACATGGAGCGAACGACCCATAAGTACACGTATGCTATTTTATAAATGCCTTTTAATATATAATATAGATAGATTGTTTCTGACTTGAATGTGAACCGATGTCAGTACGTGATTAGAGCTGATTAGAGCTTTATTCTGTCGTGATTGCATTTGACAACATGTCTTTTCTGCTCGAATAATGCGACATATCATTTGTCTCGTACTTCTGATTTGCCTCACAATTAGGGATGAAGATGGGTTGGACTAGGGTCAGACTATACTAGACCAGAATTTAATCTGATTGGTTATCGGACTGAAAATCTAAATAAATCTTACTTCTATTTCAAGAAACACAATGTTTATGGCAGTATAAAAAATGCTTTTTAATTTTTTTTTTTTTTTTTTGTCATCGACTACCTATTAAAGCATATGATCCAGCTTAGTGATTTTTTGTGTTTTGATCCTTGTTTTATTACATACTCCCTCCGTCTCAGAATAGTTGTTACACTCTATTGGGCACACAGTTTAATGCGATAAGTAGTAGTGTTATCATCAATTGTTATTTTATTGAAAAAATAGATGTGATAGGAGTTAGTGGGTATTTTTTTAATTGAATGAGAGAGGACATGGGGACAAAATTGTGGGTCATTCCTAAACTAAGTTTAGTGGGAAAAGAGAGACAATATAATAATAATTGTGGGGTCATTCCTAATTTAGAAGTGTAACAACTCCCTATACAATGAATTACTTGATGTCGGATCCTTAATTCCTATTTTGTTTTATCATTGAATTTCTGGTTATTTCTTGAAATGACACCCTGATTTCACAAAATTCACGAAATAGCCTTATGCATTCATAAACCCCAAACACTCATGACACCATGAGATTTGCTAAAATGTATTAAGGGCCCTCATTGACTAACGAACCTTAGCTCCATTAGTCGTTAACCCTTAATAAATTAGTTATACCACTAACCCACTACATTAAACTATCAGAAACTTAATTAACCCCACCCTTAATAAATTAGTTATATGTTTAATATGATGATTTGACCAAAATATTTGATATGATTAATATGTATAATTGATCAGAATATTGAGTAAGAATATTTTCTATTATTGATAAGGTGTTTTGAATATTACCAAAATCGTATACAATCCTATATATAATTCTATGTATTTTTCATATGTAAACAATTTATATAAAAGGGAAGAAAATAAAATAAAAATAAAGTAGAAATGTCTTTTTGGCGGAAAAATTTTGTACTAGGAAGTGACATGTGTCATTTCTGGTGTATGTTTTAGTATAATGTAATAGATATATGACGATTTTTAGGTATGGACCAATTAAAATCCCTAGTCCAACCCAAAAAGCCTGTTTTAATTTGCATATTTACATATTCAAAAATTTAGAATATTGGTTTGATTTAGATTGGATTGAGTCCAATTTAGTTTGGATTCGGTTTGAGTTATTATCCAAATCAAGAACCAAACTTTCTAACCTAAATGACAAAGCCAAAGAGGTAAACTTGAATTATTTTATTTTCAATTTTCAAACGTAGTAGTCCATACTCCATACTATGGACCAGTGGTCTAGTGGTAGAATAGTCCCCTGCCACAGTATACAAACCAGTCCCGACTGGTGCAAAAATATGCAAGCAGTGATGAAAATTATGCATTATGTGGCACTAAGGGTTAGCCACCAATACCATCTTTCAGATCTACCTGATGAAATAATAGGTGCATCTGAGCTTGCTGTTGTTACGTTATTTGCAGTTTTGCACACCGCATTTTCCTTTATTTGTTAGCTGAACATAATAACTTTTATGGGCCCAAATGCTGAAAATTCCCTCATATTCATGGAAAATTGAATAAATTATATGTTAAAATTGGTAATAATGAAACAACAAGCACCAGTGGTCTAGTGGTAGAATAGTACCCTGCCACGGTATAGACCCGGGTTGATTTCCGGCTGGTGCATTAAATCTGTGAGCTGTGATGAAAACTGCACATTGTTGTGGCACTGGGTTCGCCACCACCATCAGAACTACCTGAAGAATTTAAGCGTGCATCTGAGCCTTTTTAGCTTTTTCTCCCCCTATAGTTGCTCAACATCTGTTGCAGTCTCTCATCTTCCCTTTCAAAATCATATATATTTTGAGCCGAATATAATTGGACAGAAACTTCCTAAAGGGGATGCACAATTCTTTTACGAGTACCTAAAAGTTCCAATTTGGAATGTTTTTGAGTAAAAATTGAAGTTGAAGATTTGCACATTTTAACATTTTCGCGATGACAGAGACGAAGAAGATAGCCACCAACGAGCAGATTCCTTCATCTTCATCTTCATCACCATCACGCCGCCTCCAAGCCGTCAAATTCCTCATCAATTGCGCCGACCAACTCAAATCATCTCCCATCGTCAAATACTCCGCCCTCTCTCTCTTTGCCCACCGTTTCATCCCTCATCTCTCCTCCTCCCGCTACCGGAACACCCACCACCACTGGCTGTTAAAAAACCCTCTTCATTTCCCACATCTGCAGCTATTCTCTCTCATCTCCCTCTGGATTTCCAGCAAAACCCACGATTCTCCCCCTCTCGCTCTTAAAACCCTAAAATCAATCGGCGATCAATGCATCAAAGATCAACATTTCACAAAAACCGATTACCTGGACGCCGAAATCCTATTTCTGCAATCCCTCAATTTCGAAGTTGGGACGATGAAGAATTCGGTGTTTTTGGTGATTCAAGAGTTGACGTTGAAGCTCAAAGAGGTGGCTAGGGTTGGAGAAATGGTGAGCTTTCAAGTGTGTTGCGATGTCATGGATTTGATATACGAAAACGATGATATTTCGCGGATGTTCGTGGAATCACCGGTGTATCTTGCGGCGGCGGTTGTGGTGGCGGTGTATGCGATGACAGTGCCGAAGAAGATGTGCGAGTTTCCGGTAGTTGGTTGGGTGAATTTCGTGACTGGTTGCAGAGAAGAGGATGTGATGTGGGTTGTCAAACTCATCCTTCAGCATGTTGTTGGATAAATTAAGTTTGTATTTCCCGCCAAGTTTACAGAGAAATTAGATCGAAGGAAAAGAGCAAAATTTATACTCCGTCCATGGTTTAATTTTGAAAATATCTATTCTAATATTTAATAACGGAGAAGTTTAAAGCCCATATAGAGTGCCACGTGGCCTCTTTTAGCATTCCACAATTTTTTTCTTTATCTTAAAAGAAACTAAGAAACTATGTTTCTGTTCATCAAAAAGAAAAATAACTGAAATCTTTCTTCACTCAAAAATCCATTGCCATTTTCACGTGTTTGATAGAGAATAAACTACCTTATTCTGTTACTGCTCAATCTCTCCTATCGTTTATTCTCCTGCGTATAAATCAAGAGAAATAAATTAAGGGCAAGTATTCAATTGTAATTTTTAATTTTCAGTAGTTTTTAGTTTCAATTGGAGTTCCTCTTCAGCCTCCGATTTAATAACAACATTTGCAAGAGTATAGACCATCTTTAGAACATTCCCATTTTATTTTCTTTAAACTTTATGCCCCTTCCTTCTCCAATATGTCTTTTCATCACCAAAAATAATCATGCCCCTTCGTTCTCCAATATGTCTTTTCACCACCAAAAATATTCATGCCCCTTCACCTTCGATAAATTTCATGCCCCTTTATCTTTTAATTTTTCCATTAATTTCAAATAATATAATTACCAACTTATATTATTATCAACGTTGTTTTTTTAATGACACACGAAATAAAATACATTTCACTCTTAGTCGTATGATGAATTGAAAAATTAAAGTCACATTTAATACATAACAAAAGCCGTGCATGGCACGGGGTCAATACTAGTTTTATTTAAGTATGTTACCATTCACACATTTTTCTGAAATGGTGATGTATTTATTTTTATTTTTAAGGCTTGGTTTGTAAGAGACTAAGGGGGCGTTTGGTTGGGGGTAATAATCAAAGGGAATGGGAATGGAAGGATATCATACCCTTTGTTGTTGTTTGTTGTGCCTATTTCTTCATTCCCTTTACCTTTTTCATTATTGAGTTTACCCCAAAACCTTCTACACTCATCCCCCCCCCCCCCCCCCACACTTTCCCATTCCATTCCCTCCTTCACTTTTCCCACCCCCTCTCTCCCTCCTCTAACCCACAACCCAGACCAAGACCCTCCACCGCCGCCTCCAAACCGTCCACCGCCTCCGTCGCTGCCGCCTCCAAACCGTCTACCTTCCGCCGCCGATTCGGCTTCATCATCCGGAAACTCCACCATCTCCGTCGCCGCTCGAGCTCTAAAGCTTCACCATTAATGGCGACTTCGAGCTTCATCCACAAAACTCTCAATCATGGCTTTAAATAGTCAAATTCGACCATAAAAACTCCAGATCTGGTGTTTTTATGGTCGAATTAGACCATTTAAACCTCAAATTTAACCATGAAAATATGAGAAAAGTAAGGGGAAGGCGGCGACGTCTAGGTCTGTGGGAGGATATGCGACGGCGGCGGCCAGATCTACCGGGGAGAAGAGGCGGCGGCGAGGGAGAATAGGCGGCGGTGTGTGGGGTTCTCCTCCGATGTCGGTGCCGCCTTCTTCTCCGGCTTCCTTTTTCCTTTTTCTGGTTTTTTACACTGTGCTTTCTTCCCATTCTTTTTGTTCCCACCAAACAATATTCTAAATCAAAGGGATTCATTCCCATTCTCTTTCTTTCCCTTTGTTGATTCCATTCCCTTTACACTCTGCGAACCAAACACCCCCTAAGAGGAAACTAGTTTTATATCCACATTTCGTGGAATCACGTATTTCATAATGCACAATTTTTATGTAAAATTAGTTTTTTAAGTTTAAGGTGTTTTAATTGATATTTATTATATTTCCCTTCTAAATATTTCTGTTGCAAAATACATATAAATAAAATATTAAATCTCAAACAATTCAAAATATACCTATCAATTTTAGTTTTTTGATATTACATACATGCATAACACATGTACAAACTAACAAAGCCACCCTTGTATTTGCACCCAAAATATAATAAAGTATAGCCACCCGTTTCCTTGAAATATGAAAAACCTCACTACCCGCCCCAGAGAAATTCCAAGTTTATCTCCTTGATTAACAAGAACAAGTAAATCAAGGGGCATACTTGGAAAAAAAAGGTGAAGTCATTTAATATAAAAGTGACTGTATGTTATAAGATTCTAACTGTATATTTTTATAAAATGACTATGAATTAGGCTTATTTGACTGTATATTTTTGTATACTGAGTGTATATTATTCGAATTTGGATGCAATCAGATCTGGAAGACATGGAAGGAGGCAGAGGGGACAACAAGGTTATCGGTTGCTACTAGCATGTCAGCGTGGTGTTGGTGGCAGGCAGCAACACACTAAGAGTGCAAGAAGATCCGTCTGCTCGTGGTTTGGATTGGTTGCAGCTTGCGGTTATTGAAGAGGATGGCGGAGCCGAATTCACCGATGCAACAGCACCGGTGGTCAGAACTGAGGGTGGGGACCACCACCGATGAGAACGAGGATGTTGTAGCGTAATAGCATGTGGACGATGGAGAGAGAGTGGGAGAAGGTGCAATTGAAGATGGGGCGGTACTCCGCGGAAGGGAGTCATTGAATACGAGGAAGCTGGAGTTGGTAGGTGATGTCTTTTATTTAACGAAATGCCACTTAATATACTCTTTTTGTTAATCTCCGAGATAAACTCGGAAAAGCTCCCTGTCCCGATCTCTTCAACCCAGCAACACGTAATGTCTCTCCTCCTTTTCCTTTTTATAGATTTTGTGATTTCAACTCTGCCATCTGTTTGTTGAAGCATATATATTTCTTTAGTTTTGATTTCTGCACGCAATGCTTTGGAGTTTAAATCCAATTTCAGCAACTAATTTACATACGTTGCTTTGGTTAATGTCAAACACTTCTAATTATTTAAGGCAACTTAAATTATTTGCACCTAAAGGGAGTTAAAATAGTTGCCAAGCCTAGCCTTAATGAGAAAATAGGCAAGTTCAGAATAAACAGTCTTATTTTAAACTTCAAATATAAGCAGTCATGCTTTAACTTTTTCCTTACAACTTCTTAATATGAATTCCGTACAGCTTTAGCCGTTAAAAACATTATAGGGAAATCACATCATAATTGTAGTCATTATTGAATAAACCTGACTACGTGACTCATCACATCGTAATTGTATAAACATGACCCGTAAGGCCGTAACTCTTTAACATGAGATTGATTCTCCTTTTTCATTGCGACGAAACAGAGTATCTTCCTTCCAACTGGTAAGTGGTAACTATTGCACAAAATTGGGATCATGCTGGTATGCCAAATATTGCACAAGCATAGCAACCAAATTTCATTTCCAATAAGGAAAACTGCTGATGATATAATGGCAGCATTGTACTTGTATTGCGTGCTTCATTTCCATCGAGGAAGAGGCCGCCTCCTCAAAATACACGAGTGTAAATCAAAGTTGAATGCGCTGATTCATAAGATGTCTGCAAGTCGTTTAGCCCATGGACTCTCATCAGGCACCCATGAAACCGAGGAGCCAAGAAAGGAACACCATCTTAAATTGAGAAGAGCAGCAGCTAGGTTCTCTGAATCTCCAATTAGGAATAGCTGTATTATCTGTGTGTCAGCGTCTTCTTCTTCAGCAACAATCAGATACTCGTATTTCCTTCTCATATCCTCTAGAATATCATCATCTAAGGAGATCATCCGCAAGCTCAACACCTGCAAGGCTTCTATTGCAGTGCCAACAAATTCACCTTTAGCATAAGCATTAAATACATAATTGCATGTTGATTGATCTGGTTTGATCTTCTCCCGATGCATCGCCTCAATTACAGTCTCAATTACATCGATCCTTCCCTGCATCATAAATTGATTATTTTCATTAAGGAAGAAATAGCAATATAACTTTGTTAACCCTATAAGTAATAGAGAAAAAGTAAAAGCTTTTGTTTTGAACAAGATGGAAAATAATTATACATCTCAATGAGGTAGAAGAAATGTTACCAAGTAAAACATTTATAATACTAGTACATCTATCACTCTATCACCCTCACCTTCAAGGATTTAACGAAGTATACTTCTTCCTATTGGGAAAAAGATCGATAAATTGACAGATTTCCAAACATTAATATTTTTTGGAACAGAAAACAAACTGCTTAACAACAGGATAAGATGATAGAGGGCTATTCTGGCTACACTTTACAGCCATCCTCAAAATTTAAAGGCTCACTGCAGACTTGCAACCGCATGGCCACATATTTGCAGAAATCTATAATATTAAAACTCCAAGGCAATACATGTCATTTCCTACGTGTCACCATTTTCTCAACATGAAATAAGTGCATACGTTGCAATGTGCTTTTAGCTAATTCCAATTATCCATTCACTTAAAAATAAACGTCTCTAACAAGATTTGAACTCATGATCTTTCATCAATAATGTGAAAGAACTACGCTACATAATTTTTATGTTATATCAACCCAACCTTTACTACATTGCATTTCAAAACTACAAAACAAAGACTAAAATGAATCTAAACCATGGGTAATATATATGCACATCACTTTATAAAAATAAATTTTTATTTATCACAAAACCATTATATCTCCAATTCATCTATTCATCTAAAATTTTAGAATTTCAACAATTCCATCTCATCATTATCATCATTATCATTACCCCATTGCCTCAAAAAGGCTCCCGCAAGAAGCGAGGTAAGAGGGGGTCGGGTGTACGCAACCTTACCCCTGCAATTGCAGAGAGGTTTTTTCCAATTGACGCAAAAGCGATAACGGAACGACAACGGGACGACCGTCTTCTAATTCATGGAAAGGAAGCGAAGAGGTTTTAAGAGTCATTTTGATTTAGTCCATTACATCCTACAGCCAAAAGAACAAATGAATCTTGGCTCAATCGGAAATGAGCATTTCAATAATTCCATCTATTAACAAAATATTAATATCACATTAGCTACAATGACCAAGACCTGCGGCATCGCTTGGGTCAATAACTAGTTTCTTTTTATATATAAAGGGAACTGCAAATGCAATCATAACTTGCTTCACTTCACAACAGAGATAAGAGAAACTTGAAATTTGCCGTGCTCTCTTTAAGGCGCGATTTTTATTTACTGGACAATCATAATCTTATTCCAATTTACACTTGTTACATCAACGAGCCAAAACACAAAACTGACCGGGGTTATTGACTTTGCACTCACTAAAAAGCCTCACAAAGCCATACTTGTTTGCGGTTAAAGTTTGCGTCGGTTACCCTCATATCATCCATCATATGTAACAAGCAAAATAGGAAATATGTCCTACAGAACAGAAATAGATACCTACCCGTAAACTGGCTTTATGGAGAATGGGGTTGAATAGCAATATATTAGGTTTATTTCCTTCTTTGATAGTTTGATCAAGAAGATCCAAAGCATCATTGAAAGCATCATATTCCATCAGCATCTGAAAACATACACAGAATTGATGCAGAGAGTCAAAAACAATAGCTTGCATCAGAGATATTTTCAGCACTCGCGTACAATGGAACTACCAGCACAGAAGCAAGGCCTAACAAACCAAGAAAATCGATCAGGATTCTAAAACTTGTGCTGCAATTAGTATAGTATTGTTGACTTGGTGTGAAATTACATAATTTTAGAAACTAAACACATTTACAAATTACAAGTCAGGTATTATAGCAAAACATCAGTTTCCACCAGTGAGCATTTCTTTAGTACATCATATAGCAACATTAACACCACCTGGAAAAGGAGTAAAGAATCAATGGGGAAATTCAAAAAAGTGCTCGACGGCTTAACAACTACTCCCTCCGTTTCTAAATAACGGGGACAGTTTCCATAAGTATGTGTTTCAAATTAATAGGGACACTCTACTTTATTCTATTTTTGGATGGATGACCCACCATATTCAATGCATTCACACCCTTCTTTTTCCCACTTTACTTACAACATTCTACTCAATCTATTTTATATTCTATTTTTACTCATAACTTTCCACTTAACCTAACTTTTATTCTTCTTTACTTACACCACTCCACTCCACTCAACCTAATTTTTAATTATATTTTTCTTACTACATTCACTTTTCCCACACTTATTTTCTACTTTCCTATCATTTATCTTGGTTGTTGTGAAATGCGAGTGTTCCTACTATTTCGAAACGGTTGGGAGTACTATACAAAACCAAGAAAATACCAATATAGCTTTGATATACCTAATTATAAATTAATTCAACTTTATTTTGTTATTATGGAGGGGCGCATTGGGGGGGGGGGGGGGGTTGTGGAATCGGCTACAACACAGTAGATCTACTATCACAAAAGTTCAGAACAAAATATACTTCCAACATTCTTTATTGTAGCAACACTTGCTTTTTCACGGGCTCTAATGTCCTAACAACATTTCACATTGTAATAATATTTTTAATACGTTGTTCAAAGTCTGTGGAATTGAGTATTTGATCACCAATACGCAAGTGTTGCAATAATAAAATAACGTAGGAAGTAACAAACAGGGAAAGACCACAGGCAGAGTGGCTGACAGAAGTTTATCCTCCAAAGTACAAATTGCAGCATCACCAATTAGCCCTAGTGTTACAAATTACAATTACAAGCAAATGAACTCTGACTTCACATGGAAATATGACATTAGGGGTCTTGTATAATTTTTATCAATCTGGTAGTGTTATGAATATGGTCCACCTCATACCCTCACCCTAGCTTTAATGGCAATATGACACTAAGGCCCTTGTATAAATTTACTGCTTAGGGTCACACTGGGTAGAGTGAGGGGGTCAGTCCACATTATTTTTCCAAAAATGAACTACTATCCTAGACAACTGTAAACAAAACCAATACCTTTATAAGTACAGTATATGTTATCGTCTGGGGAGGAAAGCCTTTACGAATCATAATAGAAACCAAGGCACATGCAGACTTGAAACATCTTATATTTGTGCAGCAATCGATCATAATGGTGTAAGTTACATCATCAGGATGAATCCCACATAGTTTCATACTTCTGAACATTTCAATTGCCTTGCGATCCTGCAAAACAATCAAAATATTAAAGAAGTCATCAATGTGCAAACAGATTCCAGGTTGCTAGGGATTGTAGGAATAGCAAACCTCTTTAGCCTTGACAAGTGAATGTAGTACTGTATTGTAGATATCTGTACCAAGATAATTGTTGTGAGAGAACTGACTTGCTCGATACAAGTACTTTAGCAGCTCCTGCACCATCCCTTCTGCTCCAAGGGCTCTCAACTTCAGAAGAGACAAGGTCCAGAATGGGTTAGAGTTGATACATTAAATAGTTTGATGATATAAACATATAATACATAAAGCATAATGCATAATGCATTTCAGAAGGACAAAAGAACCACCATCCATCTTATCCAAGGCCCTCAACATGAGACGAGACAAATCCAGAATAGATTTTAATTAATATATTACATTCAGACGATGTATTGCACAAATCATGATGCGCTTCCGGAGAATAAAGCACCCAATTGACTCACATCTAAATGCAATCTATATTACTTGAATTTTATAAGATTCTATAATTCATACAAGAATTACGTAGGATATTATTAAAACTATTGTGACAGATGAACTTTAGCGAAGCTAAAAATCTTCTGCTTTTTGATACAGATCCTAAATTGAGAATAATCCAAACCCAACCAGCCAAATATACTTGGACTACTGAACATTGGATGCAATTTCAGTTTTGAATTACACCATTAAAATTTAAGTCCCAACTGAAATGTCCTCTGCTTCTTATTTTGTATAGTGACATGTACGAGTCGTAAATGCCTTTCTAGAGGATAAGTAAGAGCCTCATATGAGGCATTGAGTAAATACTATGACATCATTGATGTAATAATCTATATCACTCAGACTATTCATTTCACCTCAAGTACCCATGCCAAATCTCGACACAATTCCTTTCAATTCGAGAATAACATTGATGGAGCAATTTATCTACAGAATCAAGAATAGTCAGCATTTCTCAAAATCTGAAGCTTGGTTCCATTTATACAAAAGCCTAAAGAAAAAAGGATCTCAAAACCTTAACAAGAGGAAGCTATGCCCTCAAGATCTATTGGTCACCAAAATACCAAGGATATCATCCACACTTCCACAAGCCAACCTTTCTTCATCCTTCTTCTCCAAGCTACGAGAGCATCCTTCATGGAAATAATCTGCACCTAGATCATCCCACAAGGCTAAGAGAAGTACCAAAGAGTCCAAGAACAGAAAATTAAAAGCCTTTTCCACAAGACACAAACCACAACAACATGCAATGAAAATTTTCCTTCTCGTCAGAACATCCTTGTTGAGATCTTTCCTTTTACAGCCTCCCAAGCAATGAAACAAACTTTACAAGGAGCTTTAGAATGAAATAATATTTGATAATATAGCTTCCAAAGAGACGTGAAAAACAAACCAATGCGACATTTTGGTAAACCAACTGGGCACCCAGGCAGAGCCCGGCCGGACACAAAGAGAAACAAATTAAAGTAGAGTTGTTCAGTAAATAGTCAGACCGCAACACTGCCTCCAAATTTGAAATTTGATCTGTAAACCTCTTCAATACCTTTTTTTTTCTATTACACCCCTCAACACCTAGCCAAACTACTACATAAGTGAGATAAGAGCGTATTTATTCTATAGATGTTCCTATATAATAATCGTGAATGAAACATGGTATATCTCAATCAAAGAAGTTCAACAACTCACAGCCATGTTAGAACACTGTTAACCCACAAGGATATTGATTAATCGAATATCATTATTCATCGATATAATCTGTCTATTGTTGAATCCTATCCTCATGGTGGCAAACCTACCAACTAAAAATAATTGTGTGAACATCCTCAGACAACAAAAAATGCTGACTGGAATTATTGATCCACCTCAATTACATTTGGCCACAGGCAGAGAAATCTTGAACAAACATACTATAAGATGTAGAAGATGAAAATAATCCCTCACGACATTTAGTAATTCTATTCTCCTGTTTTTGCTAAATAAGAGAGCAATGTAAGTTTTCAATAGGAAAATGCACACAGCTGTCACATCTTCTATTAAAAAAATGTACATGCTAACAGTGGCGTATCCAGGATTTTGAAACAGGGTAGACGCTTTTAAAATAAACAAAAAATACAATTTTTTTTAAAAAAAGATACAATGAAAATGACAATTTGCGGATTACGAATTACAATGTTGACATAAAATTTATCAATTTCACTGTTCACCGTTATTTTATAAATTCTAGGATTTTAAAGATTATACAAGATAAATATGTATACGCAGTAATCCATGTTATATAAGCAAATAACAACAAAAATTTAAAAATATACGAAGTAGAAATTAAAAATCAGATGAGAATATGACATGCCACCCCGAAAAAGAAAAAAGTATATATATACTGAAATGTTAAATACTTGACGATCTAAACATAAGGTTTATATATTTAATCTGCACAAATAAACATAAAGCCAAGATGCTAGAGTGGTTAGGGAGAAAATCTAGTTATGATTGTCCCCTTTGGTCATGGGTTCGACTCCTACATTGAACAAATTCATGTTTTTTTTTTAAATACTCAGCCTATTAAAATGATTTTTCAGTTGAAAAATTGGGTAGACATTTGTCTACCCAATTCACAGTATGCATCCGCCACTGCATGCTAAACCAACCAACGTCCATAGATTCAAATTGCATTGCAGGATAAGCAATCAGCAAGATACGATGTAAGTCCATGATCTGTTTGTCCACCTATAACACATGAAATCTAGCTATCTTAGAAAATCAAAAACCACGGTCAACACTTATAAAAAAAGTCGTTACACACAAAGATCATTAACACAATCAGAAACTGACTACATGACGATCTAACACAAAATTGAAGAAAGTACAATTCAAGATATGCTTGGTAACAAAAATCATAAAATGCATACCTAACCATAAATATTGCATTCAAACAAAGGACCAACGATATCACAAGAAAAGAAGGAAATATTACCAAATTCTTTATTGAAACCTGACTATGCTGTATTCCATTCTGGAGCATATCTGTTTCTATGGCATTGATCCTTTTAGTAACGTCTGCATGTGATAATAAGTTACCTTTTTCATATAGGGAATTGATATTCCCAAACAAAGAAAATAGTAGCTCGTATGTTCTGATATCTGGCTTAGTTTTAGCTTCTCTCATCTTAGCCAACATTTTGACAGCACGTTCAGGTTGATCCTGCATTAAACAGGGGTGTCAAATTTACATATCAACAGAACAATTTTTCAGCAATAGCAAAGTAAACTGTAGTACAATGAAAAAAGTTGATATAAGGAAACCAATCTCAGCAGTCAGCATTGAAAAATTCTATTAATGCTTTATGCCAAGTTTTCAGTCCAACAGTCGGCTTAAAAACAAGTCTCATGGTACGTCCAAGCATGTTGTTATCCTGAACTTACTGCTTCAAAAGAACGTGGAAATATACGCAAGAACAGTTAAGACGGTTATTTAGTGAATAAGCACATAAAAATCTTGCAAATTACACAAACAATTAGCACAAGATATCTGCCCTGTCTGGTTCACAAGTTTCAGCAGTTTGATCTCACTTTGATTCACTACTACTCTCCGGAAGTACATTAAAGACTTACGTTAATTGGACAGTAAACCTAGCAAACACATCAGTAGAAAGAACATAGAGGCTCCAATACATGCTTCCACGCAACCGCTTCAACACAAGCACATGTCTTGAACATACCAGTATACCACAAGTCCACAACTACAATGCCAGAACCAAGCTATAAGCCATATTCGCTGAACTATGTACAGAAAACCAGATTCAGAAGACATCCAAGCTCAACTGACTATTAATTAACGTAAAAGAACCAAGAAAATGTCGAACGAATTGCATTTCAAGAAGCCTGATGTTGAAGTTTGGTAAAGCACGTGATGCATCATTTCGAAATGCGTAATTGAATTCAAAATATATCATAAAACAATGAGATACGGTCACCAAAATGTAGAAATGTGCCTTCATGGAGAAAGAAATAAATCTTCAGATCAATATTCTATCCTATTGTAACCATAAGATCGTTAGTTTAAAACCATTACCCCCTCATATTTTTCCAAAAAAAATAGCTCTCTTCCGAGAAAGGTCACTTCAGACACCTTATTCTGCAACAACTATGAATTAGCTAAGCATGCAAAGCACCACAGTTCAAACATACCGGCATCACACCTACTATCTCCACTCTCCAAGAGCTCATGCCAAAATAAATGCTAGCACAGAAATGCAAGAAAATTATCTTCCACCTTGCAGTACAGATAGCAGCACACATGGCAGAGAGGAATTTACCATAAAAATTAAGTTTACCCAAAATTGTGGCCTAAAACCTTTCCGGGAACTTTTCTTTCCATGTATACTCAGTAAGAGAGGATAAATGTTTGTTTGATGAATCTTGTAAAGGCTTTGAAAAGACAAGAAGGACTCCAAACAAAAACCAATATACTCTTCAGATCCAAATAATAAATCTAATCCCACAAGATGACCCCTACTATCCTGATATCTTTTTTCTTTATCAAGCTGATAGTGAGTCTTGTCCACATGTTTTCCTTCATTCTGAAGTGGAAGCTACCTTTGGAGGAGTTTACTAGTTTTGCATGAGAAATCTTTGGTTTTCCCTTCTAAAGTTTTGGAGTTTCTGCAGATTCGTTTTATGGGGTATGGTAAGTCAAAGGAGAAGGTTTGTGGCGCAATGCTGTCATGGGAACAATATGGGGTGTGCGGTTGACGCAAAAATCTCGTGTCTGTCACCAGCTTCCTTAACTTCGGATTTCCCGTGGGACAAAATCACTTACCTACTGTTGTTATGGGCTAAGGCGACAGGGGCTTACAAGAGTCAAAATGGTACAACTATTTAGGGAGGTAGTATTAGAAAAGGGTGCTAAAGCGTAGAAAATGAATATCTTAAGGGAGCAGATTACGATTTTGACTTTGACAGAAGGAGCACCTGGTTCAGCACGAACTAAAGGGGAGCAGATTACGAAAATAATTTGCGAAAATAGGTAAAGTAGGTCAAGTACATTCGAAACAGAGAAGGAAATTTTTTCCTGTTCACAATGTAGTAATGTATAATGACATACCTGATAAACAACTAATTATAAACTTCATGCAACGGACACGAAATGAGGATCTTAAACTTCCAATTAGTTTCCTTCAAGTAAAACTCATATTATGTGTTCAGCAATCTAATGATTGAAAATGTAGGGTAAAATGATATGCTAATCAATTTAAGACACTGCAAATCTGTTACCCTTTCTATCCCAGAAAGAAACTGAGGTCCTCCTTGCACTGTCGTACAAACACTTCTATGAAAACTTCCTAGCAGAGTAATAACCTATCTGAACCATATACAAGGGGACAACAAAAGAAAATTCTGCAGCACAAACTTATTGTCATATCAATGGATTTCCAAGATTCAAAGGACTACAATTATTTCCTCATGAGCCCTCCTAATTTCACATATCTATGATAAAAAATAAAATTAAAAAATCCACTCACCATAATATCACATGCTTCGAAAAAAGCATTGTACGGGCGAGCACAAGGACTTGCTTCAATCTGATTGAGTAAGGATTCAGCCAAATCCAAGTGTAAAGCATTGCTGCAGCATATTGAAAGGGTTGACAGAGTGGAAGCATATGGCTTCAAATTTTTACCTTCCATTACATTTAGCTGCAAATGTTATAAACAGGCAGCAGAAAATTAATCTGCTTATTAATTCAATATCAGGAGCCAGCAGCAAACCACAAAAGTGTGAGACAAATAACTCACTAGTTCCATTATATCACTGATTCTTCTGGTTGGAATAATTGATTTGGCTATACCGTCATAAGTGTGGGATGATGGTTCCAGCCCAAGATTTTGCATCTAATGATATTTGGCGCTAAATTCAGTATTTTGTATTGAGCAATACATATAATGACTTAAGACAACAACAAAAATAGAATTCAGAAAGGAAATGCTCGACAAAAATCAGAAGTCCGGGAAAACAAGAAATGATGAATTGTAACTCTGACTACAAAGCAATGAAAGCAGGACATGTCCAGCTTCGCAACATTTTATTAAACTCTATCCCAAACATATTATTCAAATGCACCACATTGCTGACACCAAAAACTTTTGCACATCAATGGGACACTTGAAAGAGGTATAACTGACTTCATAGGCAGAAACTCTAGGCAGAAGATGGGATTAGTTTTTCTCTTATCTTGGCAAATAATGATTTCCCCACAGGTAAATGAAGCATAGGATTGCGATGATAACCTAACAGCTTATCCAGTTTGATGGGTACTTCATAATTCATATCACCAAATACGCCTTTCTTGGAACACATAAGTCATATTCATGGTACAAAAACTCGGCTGATCAGTAGCATACGGGCTGATCCATATTCTTTTTAAACCTTATTGAAACAATATTCCAAAGTCATAAAGTATTATTAGCTATCAGTGAAACAGAGTTGTTACATGCCATACAAGACCGAGAAAACATGTCAAATCATGCCATGTCAACCGCAACTATTATCATAACACCATAACACCGCAACTTTATCATAACACAATAAAATAGCTTAAATAAAGGCAGCCTTTCCATGTAAATAATAGGAAAAAAAAGGACATTTATTTTTTTAAGAGACCAAATTAGTCAAAAGAATACTTTCTTGTACGCAAACAAAAGGGAGGAGAGTAGCGGACAGAGCCCTAAGCTCTTGTACTCAATCAGTTTTAACTTCAAATTTAAGATGTAATAATTTCTTAAGATAGACATTTCAATATTTCATTGACGGGGAACACCATAGTTTATACTTCATAGTTGTACACTTTGAACATAAGGTTGCAAGAGCTTTTTTGCAACTTCACGTCTATAGTTGCATATATTAGAGTGATTGTATGGTATGGCATGAACGTCTCCAAAGGGTTGATTTTTATTTTTATCTGCCACACCTAGGGTTATTGTGGTGTGGTTTATACAGGAAGAGTACTAGAAATCCAGAATCCTATGTCATTTGAATGCCAGTGAACTACAAAGTATAAACTCAATACAGGGAACAAAATACAGTGCATTGGTATACAGGAAAACCATGTCACCCAGTCTTTCCGTCCACAATTAACAGAAAAAACAGCCTTCACACTTCAGCAATCCAAGCCATCTTCATCCCCTTTTCCAAATTTCAAGCCACAAACATGTCTTGGATTTACTAGGTACACCCACCTCGTCACAAACAAAGCCAAGTGTGAAAGAGAAAAAGGTAACCAACAAAAACTACCTCATCTTCACACACAAGCTACACTTAATTGTAAGGCTGAAGTTTCACCTTTGAAACACATCCCCTGTCACAACCTCAACTATTTCAGACATGCTTGGGGAGATAAAGCATTAGACAGGGAATGAGCAGAAAAATCTACTTCGTATATAGTTGTACAGAAGAAGAAACAGCAATGTACTGTATAAAGAGGATCGTCTAAAAAGCCATAGAAGCAGCAAGACTTGAAATCTACCGATTCCCCTTACCAAAAAGTGAACAGTGAGGCTGTTTGGCTCAAAGCTCAAATGTCCAAAAGCAGAGATCGGAATTTGAGTAGCTAGTCTACAAATTTGTATTTCAAAAGGAGCTGGAGCATTTGGAACATCTTTCTTGGAAGCAGAAAAGTTCAGTAATTTGAATGAGTATTGAGTAATACTATTAGTTCTCATTGCTTATATTGTACATTTCCCCTCTCCAGGTTTCTGCAGCTGACACCCCCACTAACTAAGAAACTTCTGTGGTGGCAAACATAAAGATCTAAAGTAAGGGAATATCTGAAAGCAGATTTCCAGAAATTTTAATCACCAACTTGATCCCTTGAAGATCGAAAGGCGGAACAGATTTTCTCTCTACATTATCTACTAAAATACCCATGTCACCAGTTTAGCTACCAGGGGAACATAGCCTCTATAGAAATAGTTTCAACTCTAAAGACACTCATATAATGATACAAGAAAGCCATTAAGATAAAGCATAACAGAAATCTGAAGTTTCCCTAACCGAATCACCACAACTATTTCATAACACAAACAGTCAGAATCCCGAAAAGGATACAAGAATGCGGAATGGTACAAATATCATTACCTGCGCAATTAATTTTTGAGCTAGCTCAGGTTCTTTACAATGACCACATGCATGTATGACATCATTGAAAGACCACCTCAAGATTTTCTTGATGGGCCCCTTCTTAAGATCCTCAAGCATTTCTATCCCAGTTGAGCAATCCATGTTGTCTTCCGCATAGAAAGGACTACATTGCACTTCCTCAATTGAGTTCATAATCATTCCTTCACCATCAGAAGAGGCAGGACTGGCATGTTGGTCCTTATGCAGATCGAAGCACATCACATCCGCCACACTGCCTGAAGGAATGGGAATGTCCAGCTGTGGACAATAGATCTTTCCCTGTACAGTTCTACGCAAAAAGATGTCTTCTTTAGACACTAAAACAACCATATGTTGCAATGTTCTATATGCAGATTCCAAGTCCATCAGACGCGTAAAAGACCATATGAATTTCCTCAACGAAAGAACGTTCACTTTATAATGCTTGCAGTGCTCTCTCCATATTTCATGCACAGCGGACAAATTTTTCTGCCAAACTGCAACCTGGAACCGGTAAACTAGAATTAACAACCAATCAATAACTACTAAAAACAACAGATTCGTTCTAAAAGGCGATCAATAAAACTCGGAAGTCAACCAGAGAACTCGAACTGACCTAGAACAGAAAAATAACAAACCAAAGGTTGACACATAGTATACAATTAGATAAGGCAAAATTACATCAATGACACCAACTTAGGTCTAACTATAGCCATTAACACCAACTTATCCCTATAATTAAATAGACATCAACTTGGTTATTGAAGATAATTATTGATATTCCGACGACCGGAGTAGGCTCTAATGACCGGAAAATGCTAATTTTAACATAAAAACAATTTAAATTATTTTTAAAATACATTTATCAGTTAATTTAGATATTTTAAAAATGGTTTCAAGGTCTTTTTATGACTTTTAAAAATGTTTTTAAGATCTTTTACGAATTTTAAAAATGGTTTACAAAGTCTTTTATATTACTCTGAATATGTTTTAACGTTTTCCAGCCATTGAGACTATTCTGGTCGCCAGAATGTCACTAATTGTCTTTAATGAGCAAGTTGGCATCAGTTTAATCATATGGGGTTGGTATCAATTGCATTGCAGTTGTGCCTGGGTCAGTCTCAGTGAGTGTAATTTTGCCATTAGATAATGTAGTATAACTAATATAAACAAATAATAATGTAAATGATCTGAGCCATACATTTTAGATAAATGACATCACTCCCCCCCCCCCCCCCCCCCCCCCAACCCTCACAACTACTACCTTCAAAGGAATAGAAGGTTAGTTCACAATTTATAAGTTTACCAGTCCTTCTCCTCCCCACCCCATGGGAACCTAGTAATGGTCCGAAGCTTCTCAAAGGTACCATTCCCTCCACCACTACTAGTGAGAACTAGGGGTGGCAAACTGGCAATTTCATCTGAACCTGGCGAATATCCGAACCGAATATATGGATGAAAACCCGATAAACACGGATGTTAAACGGGTGGATCGGGTGATGGATCGGGTCGGATTCAGGTGATGGTTCATCCAACCCGTCACCCGATCCATCATCTGACTTATCCATCCATCTGTTTATTTTATTTTATTACAATTACTTAATTATTAATAGAATATATAAATATATATACATTAATATTAGTACTCCATATCAATAGATATTGGATTATTAGGCATCTAATTATTACCTAATATTTTCAATTTGCAAGGACAAAAAAAAACCATTTTTTTGCTAAAAGTTATATTCTATGTATTGGACAATAGCGTTTTAGGCTATTTTATAATGTAGATGTATAAAAATGTTAACTCATTGTCCACTATATTAACAAGTATTAGTTTGCATAAATAAAGTTGATGATGCTTTTAATTACACCCACTAATCACCCGATCCACCCGATTCATCTGCGGGTGATGGATGGGTCTGATGTGGATGAAGGGTAAATCGGGTGATTGATGGGTGTTGGATGACGGATGGACCGTCAGCGGATGGAGGCGGATGAAGCTCCACCCGATCCACCTCCAATTCATTGCAACCCCTAGTGAGAACATTGCCCTTTCGCTTGGTTTCATCTGTAATCATCAAATAATAAATGCCTTCAAACTCAAAATTTATTTTATTCACTCATGAGCCATCATTTCTAGCAAACTAGTCTTCATCTATCATGGTAAAGTCACAACTTAAAAGGCATGCTATTTTTTTTGTATTGTCCTGTTATGTATGACGATAAAATGTCCCATGACGTGTTACTACCAGTGATTTACATAGGCAGAGCTTACAAGTACAAATAGGCACAATCTCATACAACATAGGGGTTTTAATAAGACATGTGGATACAAAAACTACAAAAACCGGAGGTAAGCCAAAAAGCATTGTCATAGTTACAACTTACAACACAATTAGTCGTCTCCGCCATAAGCTGTTGTTTCATTAACAAATTGTTCCATTGGGCTATGTTACCATACTACCATAGTATTATAAAATAATTCGTAGTACATAAAGAAGCCATATTCCACTTCACCTTAGAAGTAGAGCAAGAGTATGATTTCATGACATCACATACACCCACCTTCCCCAACACTTTAGCTAAATTATTTTCAATTTTCTTTCTCCTTTGGACAATATATTATGGCCAACACCTCCTGACTCAAAACAGAACAAAACTAAGCCCCTTAATCAAAGAAATTCCCTCTTCCACTTAAAGAATCAACTATAAACACTAGGAGAGCATCTGATACACCATAACGTCTATATGTCTTCTTTTAACTTGATTATTTTCCATTGTTTCCTATACCAGAACTAAGTCACCCACAAAGATTGACATTGGATTTACGGAGATGAAATGCAAGGGTTCACCTCGAAAAATCAATAAAATGAGCCAACTCCTAAGCTATCGTACAGGAATACATAATATTTCAGGGAGTCAGGGGTTCCAATAAAGACATGTTCTATGTGTTAGAAAGAGAAAAAGAAATGACATCAATTACTTTACTATTTTCCTTAAAAAAAAAATCTAGTGTAGGCTCACTAATTCTAAAGTTCACAGCACCATTGTTTCCTATGGAAGCTCGGTTTCACCAATTTTAGCAACTAGTAAATGACTCAGGCTACGAACTTTAAGTTCTGTTACCTTCAATGTTTAGACTCCAAGTTAAGTTCCATTTAAGGTGCTAGTGGGATAGTCTTCACACCTACTGAAAAGAACTTGCTACTGATTCTCTGTTCTAATTAATTCTCTTCCCAATTGCTACAACTAGAAAATAGATTGTATCATGTCAGAAACTTCTTATATCAATAATAAACAGTGTGAGGAATTGAGGATCCCATCTCATACTAACCCGACCCATGTAAATAAACAGTTGCGACTAACCTGACTTCCGGCTCTCATATTAAGCTGTTTGATTACAAATGTTGAAAAATCTTTATATTGAATGACTGTTTCGTGTCTCTATTTGTTATGCCATCGTGTTACTTAGCATTTGACTACCCCTTTGCCTTTTAGTGAATTGAAAATAAAAAGGATTAGTACAAGTTCCGCAATGTCTTACCTTTTCTTTTTGGTGTTGATATGTTGAATAATTTTATAAGTTTAATCAATCGGATTGGTGAATGTTACATTCGTGTTCAGAAACGAATGATTATTGTGACCTTTTAATTGAGATGATAGTGTGCATCTCTTTAACTTATCATTTATCATTACCCCATAGCCTCAAAGAGGCTCCCGCAAGAAGCGGGGTAAGGGGGGGTCGGACGTACGCAACCTTAGCCCTGCAATTGCAGAGAGGTTGTTTCCAATTGACCCAAAAGCGATAACGGGACAACAACGGGACAACCATCTTCTACCTCATGGAAAGGAAGCGAAGAGGTATTAAGAGCCATTTTGATTTAGTCCATTACATCCCACAGCCAAAAGAACAAATTAATCTCTGGCTCCATCGGAAATGGATTCATCTCTTTAACTTAATGGGATAAAAAATCTCGATAACATGTTTTTGTTGTGGCTGGTTCTCATTATGTTCTCATATTGGATTAGCTTATTCCAACTCGAAATATCACCTTCCTTCTTCCTCTGCTTATCTTTTCTCTCTTTCCCACATAATTTTCTACCTCAACGATCCTACATCAGTTCTGCATTTAAATCTTCTAAACTCCAAAGATAAACAACCATTACACGAAACCTGTATATTTTGGAAAAAATATTTTCTAAATATTTAAAAGAATCTTGTGAAAATTATCACTTTTTAATGAAATTCTCTGCACCAAGATAAATATACTCAGTTATATTGCATACCTTGAGAAGTGCTGCATATGTAACTTCATTCTTCCCTAGAGATTGGCTCTCCATGAGATCCAAGCACTGATTAAATAGCATAACATCTTTCATTTTTGCACAGGCTGACAGAAAAGTATTGCACAGAGGAAGAATATAACTTAAACGATCATTTTCCCCTATAAATGTCATCAGATGAAATGCCTGGAAAAGAGGGGGAAAAAGCAAACGGTTTAACTAAACATCAACTATAAACTTATCACGGTCATGCACAGTAGACAAATGCGCAACTGGAGAAGGTACTGCTGCCAACAGCCTGGAGCAGTGCACTGCCACATGCTATCATTTATAAGCAATTCATGAGCTGACAAGATACTAATTTGCCAACTGAGAGACACAGGATTTTACTTGTCAATAAAACCTTAATACAAATAAAAATACCATGCTTGTTACCATCTTATACTACCTCTGAACCTTCGTTATTTTTTTTATAGTTACGGTTACTGTGAATTTACAATTTTAGTTGAAATTGAAAAGACAAATATTTAGGACTAATTAGGATAGTAAAAGAGAGGGTGTGGCTGTTAGGGCATGTGTACGAAAGAGAGTATTGTGAGTAGAGCTTGTGTAAAGAAAAGTAGGAAAAGTGTTGTAATTGAGATTTGTGTAAGAAAAAAATAGGAAAGAAAGTGTTGCAAGTGGGGTAAGGTGGGAAAAGACTTTGACATAATAGGAATAAATTAGAAGTGCAACAAATAAAAAATAAAGGATGTAAATGGAACTCAAAGTGTAACTATAACAAACAATTGGATGTCGTATATGTACAACATTTTGTGGACAGAAAATAACTACTATGTCGTTACTATCTTATATATATAATGCTTCCAATGTAATTCTTCTTTTCTTCATTATGCTAGAGCTCTTACATGTCTCATTATTCTAATAGAGTTGTATAGAATGCAAGAAAAAAATTTGGGTTTTCCCTGCCTTAAGGTTGTATAGGATTTGAAATTTTTCATACATGCAAATCATAACTTTATGAACCAAAATAATAATGATTATACTGAGAAAGAGTATTCAACAAAAGAAATGCATACAGGCTTACAACTGCTCCATACCTCTTCCAAGTAACCACCATTACAAAGAGCACGGACAATAAGCATATAGCTTTTCCAACTCAAAGCAATATTATTCCCTTCGAGGACCCTCCAAGTTTCCATCACAAACTGCAGCACGGAATAGATTGTATTAATAAGGCAGCCCAGCTGCAACACATGAAATACTGAAAGAAGTTTCAACTATCAGAAACAATATCAGGATTACAGGAAATGACCAATCTCCCAAAGGATCTATTAGAGGAAGAAAATCTAAGATATTGCCATAAAGAGAGCTGTTAAAAGTTCAAAATTATGATATGCAGGATTCAAACTGTGATTTGGACCACAAATTAGGTGTGCCTGCTTTGGGGGAATAAGATGCAGCAAATAGGTATAACAGAATCATCATTCCCATCAAGAAACCATTTTCAAACATTCACCAAAATTGACAAGCAATTCTCTGATAGCCATTCATAGTCGTTACCTTTAGTTCTTTCCTACAAGGACGAGTTTACATTCGTGTCAAGTTGTTTTTTACATCCTTTTTAATAGATTAACATAATATCTGTTCCCAATTATAATTGTGTTTGCTATGTACTCATTGCTATTACCCAAGTAGGACATATTACCACAACTCTCCAAACGCTGAAGAACAAAATGAGATAATCTATTACTCTATTAATTTCCACTTCCTCTCTTTTCTAAGAATTGTAACAGTTTCACTTTTGCACTACTCCCTCCGTCCCGGAATACTCGCACCGCTTTCCTTATAAAGTCGTCCCGGAATACTTGCACTGTTTCTATAAATGGCATATTTTTTCTAATTTTACATTGTTTCTCTCACTTACCTAAGGTCCCACTTGTATTCCTAACGTCTAAAAAAAACATTAAAAATCACCCCCACCCTCCACCACCCTCAAAAAGTTAACACATTTCCCACTAACTATATTAAAAAAATAACCAATATCAACCACCACCTAATTAAATAATAAGTCAATTAAATTGCCTTAAACTATGTGTCGGTCAAACCGGTGCGAGTATTCAGGAACTGAGGGAGTACTTTTGAACTGCTCGTAAAATATTAGAATGCAATGTTTAATCAATTAGTAGTCATTTGACATAACACGAACTTAGCTGGGCAAAAAAAAATTACATGGAGAACTTAGTTTTAAAAAGCGCGCCTTGGTGCGTCTAGGCGCGCCTACCCATGACAGGCTCATGCACCCTCCAAAAGGCGCGCCTTTGCGTCTCTTTCCCCGGGCTCAAGGCGCAGCGCCTTAGTTTAAAAAGGCGCACTAAGACGCACAAGGGTCACGGAGCCTAGGCGCAAGGCTCAGGCGCGCGCGCCTTTAGGATACAAGGCGCACATGATTTTCTAATACACCTTAAAATTCGTTATAGAAAAAAATTAACACAATTTATACTCAAAACAACATATTTCTATTGGAGTGCCATATTTTCTTGCTGGTTCATAAGCATTGTGTGATCCCGTCTATGGAATGCCAGAATTAGAACCTTCCATGGTAATTACAAGTTGGAAATATGAAAATTAACTCATATTATGCTATTTCCACTACCCAATAAGCTAAGGTTGTAGCGATATGAACGTTGATCATAGATAAAAAATGCGGTATCGGTCACGGTCGCGGAGTCTCGGTAACGGAAATGATGCGTTAGTCGCGGACCGTGTCGCGGTTGTCGCGTAGGAATTTGAAATTTAAAAAGAAGCCCCATGTCAGCCCCATTCACTACCTACCCTAGTTCCCCTCCCCTAAACCATACACGTGACATAATTAAAATGAATTCCTTTGTCTACCTTCTCTCTCCTCTCTTGTTTTAGATTTGAAAATGGAGTTCTCTACTCTATTTCAATGGAGTTTCTCCATTTCTTTCCTTTTTCCCTTTCTTTTTGTCGAAAACATGGGGAATTCGGCTGAAAACCGAGTAGATGTGAGGTTTATAATGTTTAATGCGGACAAAATTCGTTCGGATCGGTTGTACCGGCCGAGATCTCGCCGTTTTTAAAAACACCTTTACAACTCGGGATATCTCGTATCGCCAGCCTCCAAAACCTTGTTAACTCGGGCGATACGAGTTAACTCGGGCTAGTTTTTACACCATGACGTTGATAGGTCACATAGAGTGTGTTTATATCATTAAAAAATAAAATAAAATGTAAATGAAAGATCCACGTCATCCTACTGCGCCTAGGTAAGCCTTGCCCCTAGGCGCGCCTTGAACGCGCTTTTTTAAACTAAGCGCAACGCCTTGTGCACCTTCTGGTATAAGGCTCTAATTGTTGACAAGTAATACTCCCTCCGTCCCAGATTAGTTGTTACACTTCTAAATTAGAATTGACCCCACAATTATTATATTATCTCTCTCTTCACACTAAATTTTGTTGTCCCCGCACCCTCTCTCATTCAATTAATAAAATACGCCACTATCTCCTATAACATCTACTTTTTCAATAAAATAACAATTGATAACCAAACAACCACTTATCGCCTAAAACTTTGTACAAAGGTAAGTGTAACAACTAATCTAAGACGGAGGGAGTATATTTTTTTGAAAAAAGGCCAAAACTATGTGACTTACTAAGTTACTATATTGAAAAGAGGAGAGAGAAAACCCTAAACTTTTCCATTTTTCCCTTGTCTCTTTCAACGACATGTCATGCAAACTCTTCTTTTTTTCTATTTTAAAGTTATTGTTTGAATAGCCAGTGAGTAAAATGTTAGCCTTCCTTAGTCCCTATTTTGTTTGATTTTTTTCCTCATAAAGGCTTTTGGTCTTCCTGTAATTACTATTTTACCACTTTGTGAAACAAATATACTATTTTGATTTTTATTTCCGGAAAATAAATACCACAAAAATTAAAAAAAATGTGCGCCTTGCATATGAAAGGTGCGCGCCTTCGCCTTGGGCCTAGGCTCCAAGGACTTTCGCGCCTTTGGGCCTTTTAAAACTAAGCTGGAGACAACCCATTCACACCATAAAAATGTCTCAAAGATAGCTACACTCACCAACGGATCTGGTAATCTTGCACAGTACTCAAGAATGTAAACAATATCTTCAACATTAAGTGCATGGCCTGCAGCACCAGCATCCGAAAGTATATCAGAAGCTTGGCTTCTGTGACCTAATTGAAGAGCATTAATAACTTGAAGGCCCAAGGAATTGGTAATTGTATCTCTCCTGTAGCCAAAAGTAACGGGATCTGTAAACAAAGCCCAGACTTTGAAAGTTAGATCCACAATTATTGAAAGGGAAGAGAACAGGACAACAAAGCACCACAACAACGATTATTTGATTACCTTCTAAGATATCTTATCATTCTAACATGTGAAAATCTTTAATTCAAGCTCTAGCAAATCATAAGCACATACATCAGGACAATCAAACAGCCATGATTTTAGTTGTATATGGTATTCACTTTCCTTCACAAGGAACTATTAGAAGCAAAAAAAAATTCACTATTGAAAATCATAGAATAACTTTAATCTTGAGTTCCTCCTGTAGCCTTTTTCTTAAAGGAGTGCCGTAGTAATCATGATTAAAATAAAATAAAATAACATAAATCCAGATAGGATTAATATACTACAAAAATGAACATAGAATGGTTTTAAATAATAACATGAAATGTGAAAGCTAGAATACAGACAGTTAACCCAGATCATGCAGCAGCTGTCCATCATGTATTGTTTCTTCATTAACCTGTACCAGCACGAATTATGCGATGTACAAAGCAATCACATTTTTTTCTATGGTTCTATCTTTCAGAACATTGCTGGTAAATTTACTCTCGGAGATGCAATTTATCAAACTTGCAAAAGCCACAACAATGAACACACGCAAAAGTCGCAACATTCTATCCTTGAAGAGAATAAATTTAAATCGACAAAAGCACAACATGACATAGATACCGGACATTTTGAAAATGAAAAGATATGCAATGTATAAAGCCTAGTGACACAGGAAAAGATTAGACATCCCAACTTTGATATCATTTATGAGTATGAGCATATCAATATTCTATAAATGTGAGGATATCTTGAGTAGACAAGACGTCTCAGGAGTCAGGACACCTTCACACTCTTGCATAAATACATCACAGCCAGTCCAAAAGAAAGGTTCAAAACTTTAAGAGAAAAAATACAGCTAGGAAATTCTTCCTTGCCTGTTGAGCCTGCAATTGTTTGGAATGATTTGACAAAAAGGGATCCATTTTGCTTCCCCTGCCACGACAAAAGATGACAATCATGATCCATGAATTACTATATCTCATCATTTAACATTTTTCCCCTTTATAAAAACCAATTTATTTAGGAATAATAAAAAATAAAATCTTAGAAAAATAGATCATTACGCATGGGAAGTTGGTGAAGTATATTGGATAACTTTATTCTGATTAACTTCACAATCAGAAAAAACCTATCTAAATGATACAGCCTTTTACAGCTAAACATGGTTAAGACTCCAGCGTGCATACCCTTTTCGGCAATAAGGATCCAGAAAACAATTCTGCTACAGACCGCCGATGACACTTTAGTCTGTGAAATATAAATTATAGAACAATAAAACAAAATAAGTCGGAAGAAAATCAGTGAAACAAGCCACGATGCACGAAATAAGGTGTGGAGAGGCTCTTACATAATCCGATGCATTCCTGAATTAACAGCATAGCCTATATCCTGTAACTTTGAGTTAAGCAAATGAGCACTGAAGCTCCAATGAGCCAAGTTCCTCCTTATTCGCCGCCAACGAAACTGATGAGGTTACCTGCTTGGCACAACCATATGATCCCTCATCAATGAAGCCATCAATTTGACAAATATTACAATACTAAATTGTTGGTCTTTTAGAGATTTTATCAAACACTTCATGTGCACCCATTAACATAAAATAATTTCCGCACATTTTCTAGTATTCGTACTAAAGAATCTTACATCCCAATTGTAAAAACATGTTAGGTTGATAATGTCATCCGAAAATGAAACAAGATTGCAGCTTTAATCCATCATATGCAGCAACACATGAGCCCCTAGTAAAAATTTACCACACGATTGCATGAAGAATATTTGAGGAAATCGGATTGCCCAGATTCAGAAATTAACATAAATAAACATATGCAAAGCATTTTCATCAAAATAATGATAGAGAAAACATAAAACAAGATAAAAGAATTATGTTTGGAATAAAAACTCAGCAATTGAACTATTTTACCAGGTAACAACCAGCAGCCTATTTGACAGAAGAAGGTATAATTATCCGGCATATATTGCAGAAAATCAAGTCAAAGTGACTTAATGAGTAGCTGCAAATTAATCGAATTAGATTACTCAGATTATCTGGGAAGGAAATATTGAGGAGAGAATGGTAGTAGGCTGGCGGGAAATTGAGAAATTGAGAAATTGAGAATGTGAGGGATAGGGAACACGGAAATTGCTAATGTATCTCAGGATTTGGCAACTCTATAAATAAATTTAATTTTTTTATTAGAAAAAAAAATACACAGTCTTCGTAGTGAGCGGTGAGCCTTGTTTTGACTAGAGTACTACTCCATAGTTTTTGGGCCCGGACAATGGCTCCGGATTATTATATTAATAACTTCACATTTAGTTAAATTTCTTTTGCAATAATAACATGAAACATGTCATGTCTTAATGGTAAAAGCTTTATTGTTTAAACTCAAATTATATGGAGTGAAAGAATCGTAAACAGAGCGTCACGTGTCACGCGTACTTTCTTACAAACACTTTTTATAGCAAGTATAGAGATTAGATGCATGTGTACCGTCTCACATTGTCTCTGTCCAAACAAAATTACGAGGGTTAACATTGCACAATCCACCCCTCTCTCTCCGCCCCCAACGCTCACCTCCTGCCACTATCCTCTAACACCACTCTAACCACAGTCCCAACCACCCTTTGTCGCTGATTTTTTTTGTTATTTAAATATCGCGTACATAGTTCTTTTGTCCAAACAAGCAATTTTTTGCTGAATTGGTTGCTAGAAATTATGCTCCTAACCTCGAATTTTGCAACCTTTTCATTTAAATCATTGCAACCTTTTGAAAATACCCTAGAATTTTTAGAGCAAAATTCAAGAATTTGGGGGGTTTTGGGCAATTAGAAACTGTGAAATTCGGGAAGGGTTTGGTCTATTTGGAGGGGAGAGAAAAGGGTTTGTGGAATTCAATGGTAGGAGAAGCTAATGAGATTAAAGGTCATGTGAAAAATGAAGGGCTGGGACTTGTTGTAGTTAATCATGATTATGTCAAAGATCATGATAATGATGGTAAGATCGAGTTTTTTTGCCCAGTGGGAGTTCAGATTGAAAGCACGAAGAGTATTATATGACTGATCATTTTGAACAAATGAGGTTGTTTAAGGAGCCTAATAACACTCCTTTTCTATCTATTCTCTAATTATCCTCAGTTTTTCTGCCTTGCTTCCCATGATTATGACAGGTATAGGAAGGAAAAAAGAAGAGGAAAAAATGGAAAAATGGAAAAGAAAGGGAAAATAAATAAATTATAACAAATGGTTGAATGACACGTATACAGGTTACCTACTGTATCCGGTTGATGACCGGTTGGGTGCAAAAAAGGTTAATGGGGAGTAAATTTTGGATTATTAGATAATAATTCAAAGATTGGATTATTAATGGAAATTCGTCAAAAGGTTGAATTATTTAAAACAATTTTTTCGAAAATTAATGCTAATATAATTCACACGTGGAAATATTCACCATAACCAAGAGCACATGCAAAAGTATAGCAAAAACTTCAAGTGTAGTTCCTCTACAATCGTCCACCGACACGTCTGTACCCGCTTTGATTCAGTTAGCTTAGAACTTTCTCTATGGTGTTTGTCTTTTCGGGAAATCTCACTAGAAGGCACACAGAGAATTAGGGTTGCAATGTGTGTTATAGGGTTAAGAAAACAACTTAGGGTTATTGAATAAAACCTGTAACACCCCCCAAATTAGAGCCTTTTATATAATAAAAAACCTTGTTTTTATTTCATAAAATCATCGTTCAAATCTTGGGAGTGCCACTTGTAGACACCTACTTTTGTCCCCAATCCCGCAAGGGAAAAGGTTCAATGATGAAAGCATAAAAACTCCACTTGACAACGCATCTCCTATAAAATAAACGAATCTCGATTCCCCATTTCATTTCACCCGAAACCTGCTATTTTTGGAAACCTGCTAAAAATAGTAATTGCCGTAAAAGGTAGCTTCTAAAGTGGCAAAATCATAAAAGATAGAAACCTGTCAGAATTAGGTGTTGCATTCCAACATAAATCCTAAATGAGATAGAAAACCGCGAGAATCCTATTCCTAAAAGGGTTCGGAAATAAGAGTTACGTATTAATTTAAATCGTAACGAGCCTAGAGTTCGTAACGGGCCCAGACGCATTCCGTCACAAATTGATACGCGCTAAAAGACTCAAATTAATCTCAAACTCTACGGATTTTAGAATCCGAATCTGACTAAACAAAAACTGCCCAGACCCTATTTTCAACGCCTGGCTCTGGGCGCCGAAATCTTCGGCGCCCAGGCCTGGGCGCTGAAAATACCTGGACACGTCTCTTTTCCTAATTCTTTGTGGATTAGAACTCTGCAATTCTATCTTTCCACGAACTCTTCCCTATAAATAGACCCCTAGTTTCGACGTGAAACAACACACAACAACACATAATATGCTCTGAGTATTGACTCTAAACCCCTTAGCCTAAGCCTCTCGCTGCGAAACTGTTCACGCGTTCTGTCGCAATCGATCCATAAATCGAACAGAACGTATCCTGTCCCATAATCGAGATTCGTTAAATAAAAAGGAGAAATAGCAAAGTCAAAGTGGTTAGTTTTCTGAGAACCCTGACGCACCTCTCAAGGGTGCGTCGTAATGTGTCCCTTTTCGATGATTTAACTGCTTTCCTCGCCCTTTTTATGAACTGTTAAATTAACCTAATATGATTGTTCTATCACGCCTAACAAATATAATATTTTTGGGAAATCGGATTATCATGCTAGGTCCCTTAATGTTATTTAAATCAGATAATCACGATCGAATTAGTATTATATGTTGCATATTGCTAAAATCAATTTAGATTAGTTTAATAGTTAACGCATGTCCCCTCAATTATTTATGCTGAGCTAGTAAGGATATCCTGCCTCTGGAGTTATCGACGAGCGAATTACTCCTCTCGGTAGTTACAGTCCCCCGAACCCTCAATCTCTACCTTGCGGGTGTATATTGAGAGATCCCCACACCAGGGATCACAAGGGAACCTACGGCCGTCGTGGTCAAACATAATTGCTCTCCCTTTATGTCACGATAACCGGGTTTTGTCAGTTTTTCTCATTGTCGTTAAAAACTGAATGACGACTCCTATATTACTAGTCAATTGGGTGTATACTCACAGGAAATCCAATTACACTTGATTGAATAAAAAGAATCGTCACACCCACGAGGGACAAGGTAACGCATTAGCCTCGCGCTTTTTCGACCCCCTCACAGTGGCGACTCCGCTGGGGATAGTGAAGGAAATACTCGTGCTTGTAGGTAATCAAAATAGCCGAAGGGTGAAACGATCCTACCCCGCGTTTATTTCCCCATCAAGTTGGGACGACCTGAAAATCAGCATATTAATGTGAACGGGCAGAACATCATAACGAATCTCGGCTCCCTCGGGAGTTGGGACTAAGGATACCTTTTTTCGCCAATAGGGGGGTGCATACGCCGCGCATGTTTCCCACTCGGTACTTGTGCAGGTAGTACACCTATCCCGAACCCAATCGCTCGCCCATTAGGTCCCTCTCGCCTGCATGCCCCCTTGGCTTGCACTTGCGGGTTGGACTCTTGAGCGAAATTCGTCTGTTGAAGACACTACCTTGACCGGGACATGTGTTGGATCTGCGATAGAAGCGGTACCAAGCCAGGCGCAAATAAACTACCCATAGAAGCCTATCATAAACTACGTGGCATATTTAATTTTCAAATCCATGTTTGTAATGTAGTTATGTGTAGCGAAATATGTGATTGTATGACAAACTATCCTAGAAAACCAATGACCTTAAAAATTGCCCAAACATTCATAGACGAATTTGCCAAAGAGTTATACCGAAACACGTGTTCCGCAAACCCGAACGATCGCCACAAAATAAGCGACGCTCAGGATGGCCCGTAACGAACCCCACAAACGCTGTTACGCGTAAAGGACGTTATTAGGCAAGCACGCAAGTCGAAGTCGCATGAACAGAAAACAGAAAACGAGAACCAGCCATGGACGCATTTTCAACGCCCCTGGCTGGGCGCCAATATTTCTCACGCCCACTGCTGGGCGCCGAAGTTGCTGCTTGGCTTTCTGGTCAGGCGCAGCAGCCTCGGTGCCCAAGCAAAAAAGAAAATACGTAGCAAAAAATATCCATAAAGAAGGAATTGCTACGAGGGCGTAAGAAAAGCACTCGATTTCAAAAAGGCGACTCGCGAAAAATTAATAACTCTTTGTGTCGTTGTTAGGCCTCCTACGACGGCAATGCTCGGCACCAAAACCGAACATGCTAACAACTATGAATGTCACACAGGCAAGTGTTTCGAAAATCCAAAGAATGACCAAAATAAAAAAAAACCCCCCAAAAGTGTACCGACAGAAGAAAGAGCGAGAAAGTAAAAAAAAGAGCCAATTTAGAGAGTCGAAGTCTAGACTAAGTAATGCTGGAAACTTTGGGAACCTAAACTTTAGCTTATCTTATGCCTAGGACCGGTCCTGCCACTTGGTGCCGATCAGGGAATCAACGGCTAGTGCGTCTCGAAGATACATCACCAACATCAGGTCTAGTAACTCCAAGCTCCGTCCGTCGTCCCTCATTTCAAGGATCTCCGCTTCCCCAACCTCGATTCGCACCTCCAAACATGTCCATCGAAGATTTGCGAGACCAGATGGTCCAAATGACCCAACTCATGGGCCAACTGAAAATGGAAAATGAAGCCTTAGCGGCTGCGCAAGCCAAAAATGACCTCGAAAACGAGAAGATGATCGAAAAAAGGTCCTACAGCAAACCATGGGGAGCAAATACTTCTCCCTCGAGCCTGAACCTTTTTCTGGCAAATTACCAGAAAAGTTCAGTTCATCTGACTTACCAAAGTTCAAGGCCACGGATAACCCCCGTGACCATCTACTGAGCTTTGTGAATACCATGAACTTGAAAGGCGTGGACAAGTCCATGTACCTACCTGCCTTTTCTTTGTCCTTGGAACCTGTGCCGCTCAAATGGTACTATCACCAGGACCCTAAGCTCTTCCCCACTTGGGAAGACTTTGTCAATGTCTTCATCAAGCAATACTCGTCGAACATGGATTTCCAAGTCACCATGCGCGAGCTGGAAGTTCTCTTCCAAAAGAAAAATGAGGGTTTCACAACCTACTTTGCTAGATGGAGGGACCAGGCGGCCCAGCTAATCAATAGGCCTCCCGAAACAGAATTGGTCCAAAAATTCATTGATAACTTAGACCCGGCTTACAGACAACACCTTAGGTACCTGGGACTCGACACTTTCAAAAGAGTTTATGATGTGGGAATAAAAATCGAGGACGACCTCGCCAAAACCATACAGAGCAAACCTGCATATAAGACCAACACCTATAATCGGGGTAGCACACCCCAAGCCCAAGAAGTCCATGCTGTAGAAGAGGCTCCCGCCCGAAGATACCCTGTAAGATGGGTCCGAGACCGAAAGTTTGCCCCACTCGGGTCAACTTTGGTACAAGCCTTTGAAAGACTAACCAATCAAGGAAAGTTGAGACCTATAGGCCCCACCCGCGACCCTCCTGTCAAAAAAAAATATTGGGTCGAAGGTACTTACTGCAAATTCCATCAAGGAAATGGGCATGACACTGAAAACTGCTGGTATCTAAAACATACGATCCAGGACATGATAGAGGATGAAGTAATACCTCTCCCTAACGTTGGCAAGCCCAACAACAACAAGAGCCCACTCGGCTCTTGTCACATCTCTCTCGACCAACCAGAAAATTTCGACCCCACGGTGTATATTACACCTCAAGGTGCACCACTCGCTGTGGTACCTATGGATCGAATCGAGGGGGAAGTGTGCGGTGTGTGGAACGAGGATGCTGAAGATATTTACCTCTCTCAAGTCTCGGGCCAGGACCTCTTCACTGAAACTTGGCCCGGGTATGCTCTCATTGACACCACCCCTCAGGAGCCCGAGGTCGATAACCTCACCCGATCCGGAAGGATATACCAATCGGATATTCACCCACCTCCTATGGGCGACATCCCGGTTAGGCAAACTCCTGAGAACGGGCGGCACGCCACCGTCGCGGAAGTCATTGAAAATCCTTTCCTGAAACAACTGAAAAGAACCAAGGCTGAGATTACCATCTGGGATCTTATGTGTACTTCAAAGGAACATCGGGAAAAGCTTATTCTCTCACTTGACCTCATCTCAGTACCCACAGATATCACAACTGACTCATTGGTTAGCCATGTCACGAGAGATGCCGGAGAAAAAGCCATAGTTTTCACTGATAAAGACTTACCCAAAGAGGGGGGTGCTCACAATAAAGCCCTTTACTTAGTGGTTGGATGCAAAGGACAAAACATCCCCCTAGCGCTCGTAGATAATGGTTCGGCGGTTAATGTCTGCCCATTACGAACCGCCCATTGCTTGGGGCTAGGAAGCGATGACTTCCAAACCTCCTCACAAGGGGTACGAGCTTATGATAACTCCCGAAGGCCTGTGTTGGGAAAAATCAACCTTACCATACAAACTGGGCCTGTGGCACACACCACGGAGTTTCAAATAATCGACATCAAGCCCACTTTCAACCTCCTCTTGGGGCGACCTTGGCTCCATGACTTAGGAGGTGTGGCTTCAACCTTGCACCAAATGGTTAAGCTTAACCATAACGGGGTAATACTAGAAATCCGCGCCCCTCCTCTCGACGTCAGTTGTACTATGGTTGGAACGGCCGAAACTGCAGATGACCTTTATGGGTTTCAAATGGAGGAAGCAATCCAGTTCATCGAAGATTATGATCCAGCATTCCTAGACCCGCATGCATCCCGAGTCATCCCTAGAATGCTGTTGGCTCAAGGTTATTTCCCAAGAACCCCATTGGGCATAAGGAAGAAGGAATGCACATTCCGTCCTTTTCCCGACAAATCTACTCCCTTTGGCTTAGGTTATGAACCAACGGAGGAAGATATTGCTGACCACCTATCTAGGCTACGCCTTAACAAAGCCAAACAAACCACCCTCCTTCCCCCATATCAAAGGACCCTTAACGGGATGTTTGTTCGGGAAGGAGAAGAACACCCATGCTGTGATTTCCCTGAACCCTTCGTTCAGGATGGCTTGCTGAAACCCGGATTTGAAATTTTCCATGACTGCCACACCTTGGATGAGGCACCCCACCCCACCAAGACTAAAACAGCTGAAATATTGGACAACCAGGCTCTATGGACATTGTTTAACGAATCGAGGTCTATGGAGAACGAGACTGCGATGACTACCCTAGCTTTACAAGATGAAAGTTTCGATCCAACCCGGTTAATCTCTCCTGCATCAACACTAGAAGAGGTCGAGAACGGATGGGTGAAGACATATCAGTGGTGTCAACGCAAAAGGAATGGAATTCAAGATAAGTACCGGTGAAGGACCGAAGTTTTATGAGACTAAACCCCAGGCTTGAGCCACATAGAGCACCATTAGTAAAAAGCGCCTAGTAGTTCTTTAGATTGATAGAAAAAAATAATAGAGACTTTAGGTGGTCCTAAGGCCCTTTAGAATATGGGTCAGTTTTATTTCAGTGTGTTTTCCTTACTTTCCAAATCAATAAAGGCGTAATATTTTTCCTAAAAATTTTATTCTAACACTATATAAACACCAAATGTACTTGCAAAATAAAAAAAATAAAGAAACGGCCCACTATAGGCCCAACAAACAAAGCCCACTCGGTTTTGAAATAATGTCATGTGAACCAGTTCCCGAAACCCACAAAATAAACCACACTATCCCATCCTCGAAACCTAAAAAGCCAACCAATGTCATCATGAGAGCCAACCCATGCAACCCAAAATCAAAAAGAAATCAAAAATTTAACACAAATGCAAATGTTACCAAAAAATAAATTCATAAAACGTAGAATTCACCAACAGCTTTCACATAAGATTCCATCATACCCTCCACAAAGATCTTCATAAGTTTCGCACCCTAACTCCATTTTCAAAACTGTTTTGAGTCATCAATAGAAAAAATTAATCTGGACAAAAATGCGTTTCACGCTAACAGTAAAAAAACCTCCAAAACAGCCTCAAAATTAACTTTAACTATGAAGCAAAATATCAAGGCACAAAAAACGAAATAGAAATAAACGCAAGAACATGTGAAGCAAAACGTCAAAATTGACCGCCCAAGCTATTTTCAGCGCCCAGGGCTGGGCGCCGAAATTTCTGACGCCCCAGCCTGGGCGTTGAAACTCTCTGCCTGCCAAAGTTTTCCTTTTTTCGAAAAGTGCTCGTCATTTTATCCGCACACAACGGAAAAATAACGAACACTTGGGGGGTACAGTGCGTATCCAAATAGGTTTACCAACAAATTGGTCGAATTTTACGCAAAATAGGTTTACCAACAAATTGGTCGAATTTTACGCAACCTATGGAAAACGGCAGATGAAAATAATGGCAAATACTTCACTCATTTGACCGATTAAGTAATATGTTTCCACTTCAGGACATATCTACCGAGACCCGGCATACTAGAACTTATTCTAAAGCTAAGAACTACGCGCGACCTGATTCTGACAAGATACGTAGGCAATCCTTACCAAGGATTCGGTCCAAATAATAATAACAAATCATATTCTTTGTGTAAAAAGTGTTAGACATATAAACAAAATTGAATGGGAACCAAAAATATGCCTTTATTAAAATATAATAAGAAGGAAAACAAAGTGCTAAGGATAAAAACAAACACAACTGAAATAAATAAAGGGCACCTACACCCTAGCAAGAACTACACTACTCTAGTTCTTCCGGATCATCAAATAAAGTCTTGTAGAGAGCAATGTTCGCAGGATCCACCCCCACAGTCTTCTGCGCTGCCCCAATATCAATCTCCATAAGAACCGGCTCCTGGACACTAACTTCCAAAGATGCCAAAGCTTTAGAAACATTCTCAGTTATAGCCTGCTCAGCCTCAAGGGCACAAACAGTGGTGGGAGAAGGATTACTATCATCGACTGGACCAACCACTGTTTCTACAGGCGGCTGAGCCTTCCTAACCCATACATTGTTCCGGCGACGATCTCCGCGAGAGCTTGCATTTCTTTTAACAACAACAGGCCCCTTCATGTTAGGCACCTTTTTAGGCCTGACACTGGAACGGGGAAGAACTTCCTTTCGCTTTCGATCACGACGAGCTTTCACAGTCTTAAAACTATAGGTACGAGGTCTGGCAGAATCAGGACCCTCATACTTAACACGAATACGAGGTATCAAAAGCTCAGCCGGCTCTCCATTACGAGCCTCGGTCCTCACATCCTTGTCATCGGAACTAATCCACAACTTATAGTTTTCAGAAAGACCCACAAACCCATTTGTAGCTACAGCCCAACGCGGGAGACCATCATAATACCTAGCCCACGCTAAGACCCGTGTTTGTGCAAAGGTCGCTACCTTAGGTGGTACCGTATCAGAAAAGGGGATAGTCTGCCTTAAACCATATTGACGCATGACTCGGTAAGGGAAAATATAAATGGGACAAGACAGCCCCAACAAAGAAATATAAACCGATACATCAGACCCCCCTGTCATAGTAGTCAAACCCCACCATGGTACCACCCACTTAATAGAACAAATGCCGTAAGTAAAAAAGGAGGTCCATTCGGCCTCGTCCTGGCCTTGGTGTAAGTATTTTCGGTTACCCAAAGCTATAGGGCGATAATGTTTAGGATCGGCAGGAGCTTCCAAAAGTCTAAGCCGTTCCGCAAGCCAAATCTGCAAAAACAGGTACGATCGAATCAGAAGAATGAAAAGAAAGAAAAAAAGGTTCCTGGGGCGCAGTTTCAACGCCCTGGACCAGGCGCCGAGTATTCCAGCGCCCAGCCCTGGGCGCTGAAACTCAGCCCCAGGAAAAAAAAGGAAAGTGGCGTATATGTGCGCAAAGAAAAGTAGATTACCTGCAGTAATAGGGGGCTTCCCTTAAAAATTTCGGATTTGGCATCCTTCTTCAGCTCATCCGCACTCAGCAAAGTCTCAGCAACAACCAACGGCATAATAGAATAGCAACTTTCCATCTGGCTAATCAAGGGGATCAGCCTTATGTCACCGAACTCACCATTATTATTCGACAGCAAATAATGATTCAACAAGCAAAATACAAGGGCTCGAATGTTCAATTTTTGTTCGGTCATATTCTTACTAGGCCTAAAATGATGTTTTACGAGTTTTGCCAAGTTAACCTTATCATCCACAACAAGTTCAGCAAACATGTTATCATCTAGCCCTAGGAAAGTCCTTATGGTTGTTTTACCCTCTTCAATAGTGCCAGGGGTAACAGGAGTAGCATTAGTAGGATAACCAAGGATCGCAGCAAATTCATCAGGCAAAGGACATATTTCATTGCCCCGAAAGGAAAAAACATGATGATCGGAGTCCCAAAAGTTTAGGGCAGCATGCAGAAAATTATAATCAATATTAATTTGTTGTAAGCCTAAAAGTGCCTCTAAGTGGTATTCTTTTAACAAAGCTTTTTCTGTGGGAGTAAGGGCTCGTAGCCAACGCCCAACAGTCCGTTGGAGTGAGAAAGTAGGGATCGACATGGCAAAAACAGTAAATAATTAGAGCACAGCAAAAAAGAGAGAAAGAATTTGAGAGTGGTGGAAAATAAGGACGTACCTAGCCCCTATATATAGCTGAACGCACCCAATAAACATCCTGATCCCATTCGGAAACGTGTTTAGAAATCCGAAAATCAAATATTACCAGGAAAGAAATTTCAGCGCCCACCTCTGGGCGCCGAAATTTTTAGCGCCTGAGCTTGGGCGCTGAAAATGCAGCCCAAGGCCCAGATTTCACAAAAACACGGAACAAGAAAGGACTTAAGACCGTGTTGCTAAAACATGAGGCCCTATTACAAGTAAGATCAAGCCCAAAGCACCTTTAGCTCCCAAATAAGCAAAAAATAATAATAACATTGAAACTTGGTCGAAACTTAGACTCATCTCAGAAAGCGCTCATGTACACTTTTCAAAAAAAGGCAAGTTAAATATCATGGTCATTCTTCGAAACACCAAAAATATGTGTCGTCAAGTCATGGGTTTTCCAAATAGAAAATGTCTGTCTGTCAAAGGGATAATCCGGGCCAAGCCAAAACCGGATGTCACCTGAAAGCTAAAGTCGCACTCCACGGCTTCACTAAAATAGCACACTACTATAGGAGGTCGCTCGCACATACGAGCTTGACCCCAAACATGATTACAAGACGCGAAAAACAACCGACGAGCCCCAACACTTGGGGGCTCATGAAAAGTGGACTCCAACAAAAAGCTTGCAATCAATATCACATTCCCAGACTACGCCGCGCACCATAACATGTTTGGATATCTCAAAAAATATTGTTAAACAAAAATATACACAATGTGGACCCACTTACAAGACGCATCTAATCAGGAAAAATTACGACCCACCAACAGGTTGTAATCACAAAAGCCCTTCTACATCGGCAAAATAAGAAATTCAAAATGGGCTCGCCCACCCTCAGCGGGCAGGGTCTGCGTCACTAGCAGCGCAGGTCCTCAGTTTTCGAAAAATAAAGTCTTCAAATTTAAAATAGGCTCGCCACCTTCAGTGGGCGGGGTCTACGGCGCAAACCACGTAGGTCCTTATTTTCAAAAAAAACAAGACAAAATAAAATTTCAAAACAGATTCGTCCACTTCAGCGGACGGGGTGTCCACCCTCAGCGGACAAGGTTCGCCACCTTCAGTGGGCGGGGTCTACGTCACAAACCGCGTAGGTCCTTATTTTCAAAAAATTTCGAACAGATTCGTCCACTTCAGCGGTCGGGGTGTCCACCCTCAGCGGACAAGGTTCACCACATTCAGTGGGCGGGGTCTACGTCACAAACCGCGTAGGTCCTTATTTTCAAAAACATCAAACAGATTCGTCCACTTCTATCGGACGGGGGGTCCCCCTCAGAGGACAGGCTCGCCCACCTTCAGCGGGCGGGGTCTGCGTCACTAACAGCGCAGGTCCTTAGTCGCTGCAGCGATAACTTTTACTGGATTTTCCTTCGTTTTACTTCCTATAAAAACAAGGGTACTGGATTTTCCTCCGTTTTACTTCCTATAAAAACAAGGGGGTTTTCTCGTTTAGCCAGCCCTGAAAATGAGAATCTTTAAAAACGTTTTACCTCGTGATTGGGCTTGGCCAGGCCCAATTACACTTTACAACTTTAATTTTGAAAACATCAGTAGTTACTCACAATGACAAAGTGAGGGAGTTTTCTACGCACCTTTAGATCCTTCCAATGACAAAGTGAGGAAGTTTCTATACTATCAGTTGACAAATCCCAATGACACGTGAGGGATATGTCAACACTTCAAGTGATGACCCTTAAGTCAAATGTTATCACTCGGGGGCTCGTGAGACCCTCGCAAAACAGGTCACATACACCATGGCTTGTGTGACGCACTCCGTCTAATACTTTGACCATCGTCTTACTCCAAGACTCAGTCAAAGTGGGGGCTAACTGTAGACACCTACTTTTGTCCCCATTCCCGCAAGGGAAAAGGTTCGATGATGAAAGCATAAAAACTCCACTTGACAACGCATCTACTATAAAATAAACGAATCTCGATTCCCCATTTCATTTCACCCGAAACCTGCTATTTATGGAAACCTGCTAAAAATAGTAATTGCCGTAAAAGGTAGCTTCTAAAAGTGGCAAAATCATAAAAGATAGAAAGCTGTCAGAATTAGGTGTTGCATTCCAACATAAATCCTAAATGAGATAGAAAACCGCGAGAATCCTATTCCTAAAAGGGTTCGGAAATAAGAGTTACGTATTAATTTAAATCCTAACGAGCCTAGAGTTCGTAACGGGGCCAGACGCATTCCGTCACAAATTGATACGCGCTAAAAGACTCAAATTAATCTCAAACTCTACGGATTTTAGAATCCGAATCTGACTAAACAAAAACTGCCCAGACCCTATTTTCAACGCCTGGCTCTGGGCGCTGAAAATACCTGGGCACGTCTCTTTTCCTAATTCTTTGTGGATTAGAACTCTGCAATTCTATCTTTCCACGAACTCTTCCCTATAAATAGACCCCTAGTTTCGACGTGAAACAACACACAACAACACATAATATGCTCTGAGTATTGACTCTAAACCCCTTAGCCTAAGCCTCTCGCTGCGAAACTGTTCACGCGTTCTGTCGCAATCGATCCATAAATCGAACAGAACGTATCCTGTCCCATAATCGAGATTCGTTAAATAAAAAGGAGAAATAGCAAAGTCAAAGTGGTTAGTGTTCTGAGAACCATAACGCACCTCTCAAGGGTGCGTCGTAATGTGTCCCTTTTCGATGATTTAACTGCTTTCCTCGCCCTTTTTATGAACTGTTAAATTAACCTAATATGATTGTTCTATCACGCCTAACAAATATAATATTTTTGGGAAATCGGATTATCATGCTAGGTCCCTTAATGTTATTTAAATCAGATAATCACGATCGAATTAGTATTATATGTTTCATATTGCTAAAATCAATTCAGATTAGTTTAATAGTTAACGCATGTCCCCTCAATTATTTATGCTGAGCTAGTAAGGATATCCTGCCTCTGGAGTTATCGACGAGCGAATTACTCCTCTCGGTAGTTACAGTCCCCCGAACCCTCAATCTCTACCTTGCGGGTGTATGTTGAGAGATCCCCACACCAGGGATCACAAGGGAACCTACGGCCGTCGTGGTCAAACATAATTTCACTCCCTTTATGAGATAACCGGGTTTTGTCAGTTTTTCTCATTGTCGTTAAAAACTGAATGGCGACTCCTATATTACTAGTCAATTGGGTGTATACTCACAGGAAATCCAATTACACTTGATTGAATAAAAAGAATCGTCACACCCACGAGGGACAAGGTCACGCATTAGCCTCGCGCTTTTTCGACCCCCTCACACCACTGCTACATTTATTCTCATTAGAAAATAAATGCAAAGCAACAAAACAGTTTTAAAACCATTAAAGTCAAAATTAACTAAGTGGTCTAAAAGGTGTCCCATAAAAATAATACAACCAATTCTCAAAAAATTAAATAACAAATTTCGACTTAAACTGAAATAGAAATTCTCTCTTGACAAGGTGGTTATTCTAAGCGTCTCCTCACTCGTAGTCAAGTACCTTTACCAACCTTCAAAAATAAATAGAAAAGAGACACGAGAGACGAACTCCCAAAAATCAGATAAACTAAGTAATTCCAACTCCATCCCGTAAAATAAATAATTTTAATTTGAAAACGTTTTGAGTAAATAAAATAAGTAATTAAACAACACGTATGAATTTAATAATTCCATTATTAAACTTATCACATAAGATTAATATTAATTAAGTGAGGGAAAGAGAACGCTAAGGGTCGCGCGTAACCCTTTAGAATGGCCAAGTAAGATGAGTACAAAATGTCCCTAGTGTGCACACCCCTCACTATATATGGGTCTCCGCGACCGCACACCAATAGAATTAGGAGGAAGACTAAGCAGAAAGTTTAATACAGAATAATAGAAACCTACTAGAAGCCTACCGGATCTCCACTAAAGTGCACCGATAGAACAACATTTAGAAGGGCAACCTGTTCCTAACCCTTACGGGCTTTTCCCTCTAAGATTACACTTTACGTTCTTAATATTTTAGTAAGGTCAAAAAACAAATAAGTAAACATAGATGACCAGATACCTATAATTTGTCATTTACCATTATATGGCTTGATTCGCCATTATATTTAATACCATCATCATGTTAGGTTATGATACATATGACAAAACATAAATCATGCGGAAAACCTTAATGCCAGGAAACATATTATTTACACATAATCAGTTAGCATAATTTAGGTGCATACACTTTGTAGCGTGCCCTCCCTAGCTGCGCCCGAACCGAACAAGAACAAGTCTTTAGGACTCCAAGTGTCGTCCCTTCGAAGATAGTACACAGCACGTCAGGATCCGCCTTAGGATTGACCAACTAGAATCGCCCTTAAGGTACTATAATTTTTGGCTAATTATGGGCAAGAATGTGACTGATTTTCCTGCTCAAAAATCACTGTTTTATTGTATGAATACTTGTTGAAAAACTCGTATATAAATTTATGACCCTAGGCATATATTTATAGAACTTTGGAAAGGATTTCGAATCCTGTTAGAATACTAATTAATTAATTAGAATCCTTTTAGAACTCTAAATAATTAATTTAATCTTTTAGGATTGGGATTTAATCTATGCACGAATTCCGATAGCTTTAGGATTCGTATAGCACACACACACACACGTAGCGCACGAGCACCGCAACCCCATGCGCAAGCCTCGCGGCCCACGCTCAGCGCACAACGCTGAGGCCCACTGCTCGCAGCCCATCGCTGAGCGCGCGCGCCAAGCCTTGGCTGGGCCTGGCCTTGCGCTGGGTCTGGTCGAGGCCTTAGCGTGTTGTTGGATGCGTGTGGCTTGCTGGGCGTCGGCCTGGCTTCGTGCTGGGCCTTCGTCTAGCAAGCCTCGTCCGATGCTAATTCGTACGATATGCTTTCCGATTAAATTCCCGATTCCGGAATTCATTTCCGACACGAAAAATATTTAACATTTCCGATTCCGGAATTAATTTCCGTTTCGAACAAATATTTAATATTTCCGTTTCCGGAATTATTTTCCGATTCCGATAATATTTCCGATTCTGACAATATTTCCTTTTCCGGCAATATTTCCGATTCCGGTAATATTTCCATTTCCGATAATATTTTCCGATACGTACCATGTTTCCGTTTCCAGCAACATCTACGACTTGGATAATATTTATATTTCCGATACGATCCATATTTCCGTTTCCGGCAATATCATCGTTTCCGGAGTATTCATTTCTTGCCTTTGACGATCTCAGCTCCCACTGAAACCAAGATCCGTCGATTTCGAATATCCATAGATGGAGTATTTAATGCCATTAAATACTTGATCCGTTTACGTACTATTTGTGTGACCCTACGGGTTCAGTCAAGAGTAAGCTGTGGATTAATATCATTAATTCCACTTGAACTGAAGCGACCTCTAGCTAGGCATTCAGATCACTTGATCTCACTGAATTATTAACTTGTTAATTAATACTGAACCGCATTTATTAGACTTAACATTAAATGCATACTTGGACCAAGGGCATTATTTCCTTCAGTCTCCCACTTGTCCTTAGGGACAAGTGTGCATTTCCTAATTCCTTTGTCGCTCGATGCTTGCTCTTGAACATAAGGTAAGAGTTGTCATCCTTATTATGTCCAGAGGTGTTTCTCGTTTTCAGAGTTCAACTGATCAAATAAACAGATAATCATAGCCTATTATTCATCTGAGCACGGCCATGCATTTTACAGTTTCTAGCTCTCTGAGTGGCCTTGTACAACTTTTAGCATCTCATCCCGATTTATGGGAGGACAATCCCAATCTTGCGATCTTGAGATTAGACTTCGTTTGATAGGTGATTACCTGAGCGTTGCCTTTATGGCCTCCTTTTACGGTGCGACGGTTGACAACGTCAAAGTAACCAGTTCTCAAACAAGTAATCTCAAATCACTCAGGTATTGAGGATTAGTGTCTAATAATTTTAATGAAATTTACTTATGACAGATTTTCATCTCTTACAGTAAAGTTTCATAGGTCTTGTCCAATACTAGTCTTCCCAAAGTAAGTATCTATGCAAATGATTACGACATTGCCATGTCCACATAGTTCAAGAAACAGAACTACTAGTCATCTTGCATTCTTGTCGTCTAACGTTTTCTATGCGTCCATCTTTATAGATAACTCCGACCAGGGACTATTTTCAACTTTTGACATTCAAGTTCACTTGATAAACATTTCTTAGTCACAGGACTGGTCCTGACAGTCTATTTTGAATATTTCGTCAAATTGAAGGGACTCATCATTTAATACTAAACCAAGATTAAATGGAATATGAAAATACATTTCATATATGATAAATGTTCAACCCTAATGTTTTACAACCATGGGCCTCAAACCCATCCTTAAAACAGTTCATAGAATTCAAAGCTATGCTTGATTTCCAGTGCCACAATGAGAGTGTTGCTTCTCACTTGTTGCTTAGGTTTAGTTATCATGCTTTGCCAATCTTAATATCCTTTTCATCGAATGTTCTTCGAGATATGATGATAAGATCTTTTGAGTATGTTTATTTTGCGATCTATTCTTTCTAGCTACAAGAGTGGTTCTACGCATTTTGCGATGAAGAACCATCAAGGCAGCATACATGTGATCTACCCAAGTTCAGTGAAGAACTCTTTAACATAAACAACCCTGTTTTATTGCTTTTTAGGCAATAAGTACTTTTACTTCAACTACATGTATAGGTTGCTAGTGATGCTTTGTTTGGATTTACTTATCTAAGCAGTCCATAGGTATGTGGAAGACTTTCCATCTGTTTCTTAGAACATAGAAATTAATATTTTAATTTCCCACGCAACAACTCATGGTCTTTAATCCATGATGCCATTTCAAAACACAATGCTCAATAGCTCGTCCTTGCCAATGGTTAACTCCAAAGGTCTTGCTTGATCCTTTGCCAGTGTTTATGCGTGTAGCATCAATATTTAGCATATCTTTATTTCCTTGAATCAAGAACTAATCCTATGTACCTTTTCAAGTACCATAGATTTTTCTTGATCTCAATCTAGTTGATCTTTACTTAGATCAATAGATATTGGTATGTGTTCGTCATGCCTAAAGCCATACGATACATTTTTGGCGATCCTCATATTATATCATACATGTTAAATTCTTTTGCAGAATAATTCTCAATTGAATTCTATTCATGTAACTTTAGCTCATTCAGTTTCAGTAGATACTGAATCCAGCTAAATTATTTGACACATAATATAGGTGAAGAATCTCATTAGATTCTTTGATGTTTAACTTAGTAAATGCTTATACATAGTTCAAACATTCTTTACTTAGATTTATTCATATGGGTCGAATATCTCCAATGGAGTCTTTCGTGTTTGATTTAGTAAATGCCATTACTTAATCCAAAACAATATCATAAGATCTTTGTAAATAGATCTTAATACCCAGTATGTACTAAGTTTCGCCTTGGTCCATCATTGATGAATGATTTCAAACCTAAGTTATTAGCATTTGAATGTTATTTCACAATAGAGAGATATGTGTGTGATACACATAGGACAAATAAGTTTTACGTACTCCCACTAAACTTCTTATATATCTATAAGAATCATGTACATTTTATGAAACTAAAATACTTATTAGCTCCACTAAAATACAGTTCTAATTCCCAATTGCTTGCTTAAATCTGTACTTAGATTTCATAAGCTAGATTTCCTTTTCAAGCATTTATTTGGATCCACAAATCCTATGACATGCCATGTACATAGTTTCTTCCAACATTTGATTGAGGAAGATGTTTTGTCATCCAATTTCCATATGTACCAATATGCAATCATTGCTTGATTCATAGACTTGAGCATTACGATTATGCATGAGGTTTCAACATAATCCATGCCATGAATTTGCTTGTAACCTTTAGCAACTAATCTAGCTTTGTGTGTGAACACAGTTCCATATTCGATGGTTTTTATCCTTAAAACAAACTTGCAACCAATAGGTGTGAAACTATTCTTGCAAATCAACAAAATGTCAATGTTTTCATCAAAATATTGAATATGTTTTATGGCCTTTAACCATTTAAAACATTTGAGTCTATATATGGCCTCTAACCATTTTAGGGAATCTAGGTTTCGTCATAGCTTTCTTACAAGTCATAAACTCATTAATCTACGTGATAATAGTTTGACTGCAAGTTGTAGGTTTCTTCACTATCTCATAGTTTCATTGACCCGAACTCCATGTTTCTTCACTATCTAATAGAAGAATCTCATAGTTTCAGTGACTTGAACTCTATGCCTACTTGGGTATAGAACATCAAACAATAGAATATCAATAGCCACTTGAAAGTCCTTTGAATATTTCGTTCTCCTTGAAGCACTTGTAAAGTCTTCTAACAGATGTCTATTATTTAAAGCCACTTCTAAAGTCCTTAAAGAATAAGTGTTCGGATTTTCTGAAGAACTTCGAAAAGCCTCCTGAATGTCCGTTTATGTTTGTTGTTCGCCTCGAAGACTTTCGAGGTCTATTTTCTCCCACTTGTCATTTTGGAAATGAATCTCTAAAAGGACATTATTTCGAGCAAACAAACATTATGTTCTCAAAAATTCGTAGTAGAGACAAATACCTTTGTGTCTCATTTGAATAAATCACAATGAAACATATATCTATATTTGGGCCTTAGTTTGTCGAATAACAAACACTAATCTCCCACTGAGTTTTGCAACTCTTTAGATATATATAATATATATATATATATATATATATATATATATATATATATATATATATATATATATATATATATATATATATATATATATATATATATATATATATATATATATATATATATATATATATATATATATATATATATATATATATATATATATATATATATATATATTGTTGAAAAGATATTCTGAAATTACTTTTCAATAGCTTTGACGAATTTGGTTTAGTTTGGTGGTAGTTGAGCATTTTGTTTTAGAAATTATAGGAAAAGTCTTTATGATTCATCATTGATCGAATCAAGTACTAATTGACTTCGATCATTCCAACTTAGATATGCCATATCTTATGGAGCTAGACCGTGAAATTACAACACACAATCATTGATGATCATTTTTGGCTTAAGTAATCATCAACATGATCTAACCTAGATCTTTATGATTCTTGCCAAGTGGATTTTATACTTCTGAATCTTTGAACTAGCCAAACAGATTCAAACATATATCACATTTGAGTAAATAAACCAATATTCACTCAAATCTAGGTGAAATAATAAAGTCATAAAATCTCTTTCTTTAGCTTTGAACTCTATTGTCTAGGTGTTCTAACAATAGTTCATATCTTTTGTCACTTTCAACAAGTAAGACTAGCTTGTCTTGAATTGATCTAGAAATCAATCAAATTTCAAAAGTCCATCAAAATAGAGCTTATGAATGTTAACTTGTTGATATGGTCTAAGTAACAATGCCAAAGATTTGTGAAACTCAAATCAAGGGGTTGATTTGAACCTAGTAAAGTTTTTATTTTTATTTTTTTATTGTTAAAGAGTTGTTTGTTTTAATCAAGCATATTGACTCAACCCGTAAATGACCATTTCATATTGTTTTTGTTTTTCTTGAATGTGAGTCTTTCTGTGTTTGAAGCAGAAATTTAGGTATGCTGATTATGGAACGAAATAGCCATTAAGTTCCAGCCTTGAAAGGACTTAAAACAAACTAGATGACCCTACAACTAATGTAGCATTGCCATGCTTCATTTCCCACTTGTAGGCCATTGGTGTAGCCTAGCTTCCATTGTTTGAGTTATTACCGAAGTAAAAACCTCAAGCGGTATATGATACCAAGGAAGTTTGATTGCTAGGTCACTTCTCTTTAATCATTAACTTTTAGGTAGAAATGGAATTGTAAATTCCTTTCATTTGTTCCTTGTTTTCCTATTTCTTGTACCCTTTCTTATAGTCTTAAGAATTGAATTCTCTAGTGTTGACTTTTATACTTTGTTTAGACATGTCCAATGTCAATCCAACAAAGTTCTTACCATTTTATTTATGTTGAATATTTGTTTCAACTAGATGATCTTACCAGAAGCTTCTAAAGTTCTCTAAGCATCGATCTATTCGAATGTATAGGGACTAGACTCATTCGAGAATTAAATGGACAAAGATATTAGGTTGTTAACCATTGGTAAAGCTAAGCGTTTAAACTCAATGCTTTATAATCTCAAAACTACATTGTATTTTGAATTCACAAGCACCAATCGGTTTGCCATTCGACTTTGATACTCGAAAACAACCATAAAAGTCACTAAAAGAAACGTACATTTTAAATTGCTCATTTTCTCTCATTTCCGTGAATCGTTCTTGGATTCACTACCAATCGAGGAAATTTACTGTTACCTTTCTAAAAGGATTTACTGCAGTGCAAGATATTTAATTATAAACAATAATTAAAACATACATTGAAGCATGCAAAGTCTAAACATTTATCATGAGTAATAACTTGAAAATTAAAGCAATCATGCAATTTAAACAAGTCATTGGCATTTTATTCGAATTTATTGTTCCGGCAGGTGTGAATAAAATGATTCCAAGACCCTTAAATCATTGAAGAATTAAGCACATTATGTATTTTGACTCAATTCTAAAATATTTTAGGTAAGCAAAAGCCTTTTGCTAATAGTCTAGAAACTACTCTTGGTTGATAGTTACGTCTAAGAACTTATTAGGTAAACCTGTCGAATTTGCCACGACATAAAAGGACTCCTTACTTATATCGTTTAGTTTCAACAAAACTAACATGTACTCACAATTATTTGTGTACCTTACCCCTTTAGGATCAATAAGTAACACCTCGCTGAGCGTAAAACTATTACTAGATTGATGTAAAGGTTATCCAAGTAAGTGTTATTTTGGCATGGCACCTTTTAACTCATTTTTAAGTTTGGAACTTAAGACTCTTACTATGTTGGTTAGATTTTAAGTGAACTAAAATCCTTAATCATGCAACATAATCAAGCCATAATCTCATGCATAATTAAGACATATTTAAAGCAATAAATAACTTAAAGCATGCATAAGATAAATGTGATCTAGTATGGCCCGACTTCATCTTGAAGCTTCAACTTCAAAGTCCGTCTTGAAAATGGGTTGGAAAGTTCTTGAATTTCTCCGTGGGAGGCTCCATTTTCTTCAAATAGGATAAGCTATAATTAAACTAATTATAACTATTTGATGGTACGCAGACCATATTTGAATTGAAAAAACAAACTTTGGTGCATTAGACCAATTACATTCAAATTAATGGTACGCAGACCATATTTTCTATCCTATTTGGGCCATACTAGTCACTTCATAACCTGCAAAACAGTACATATACAATATATACCATTCACCCATTCATTATCATGAATGGCCCACATAGCTGGTTAGTAAAACACATTGTATGCATCACATAAATATTTGCAGCAATTAATCAAGGGCACCAATAATCTACCAATTATTCAGTCCTTATTAATTCTAATCAAGTTGTTTAACCTTAAAGGATTTGTAGACCTAATCAAGAGTTTATGACTAAAGGCTCCCAGTTAAACCAATAACTTTATATGCTTTACTAATTTTAAACATAAAAATGTATTTCTAATCTAACCGGAAACATACAAGTTTAATTAAAATTTAAAGCTCGTATAAAATTATAATCGAATCCATTTATTTAATTTACTTTTCAGTTCAATTAAATGAATTTAAATTAATTCAAGGTTTAATTTTAGTAAAATAATTAGTATAAATTAAAATTTATAATATTCAAAATTAAAATCCGAGAAAACAATTTAAATTATTAATTTTAAAATTAATTAAAATTATTTCCGTACTGAAAATTCAAATTAAAATTCAAAACGACTCAATCGTAACACGACGAGGCACTTGGGCTTGCGCCCAAGCCCCATCGAGTGCACGACTGATCGCACGGCCATGGCACAATGCAGCAGTAGCTACACGCAAGGGATGCACCGCTCGCTAGGCGCGAGCAATCTCTCGTGGCGAGGCAGCGCTCGTTGGTGCGCGGAGCAGTGCTCGTTGGGCGACCCAGCTTGCGCTCTCCCGCGCGCGCGCCTCGACTTGTGCCACGCCCAATCGCCCACCGCCCATCAACACAGCACATACGCCCAGGCTCCTCGCCTCGCGCGCGCGCCATGACTTGGTTGCTCGCTGCATTCGTACCGCACGGGCGACGAGCTCCTTTGCTCGCCGTCGCGTGCCCGCACTATACAACACCCCTTAAGGGTAACACGTAGCTTCCATTGCTTTGTGCGTGCAACATTTATGGGCATTTTTCATAAAAAATTAAATTTTTAATTCAAAATTAATGACAAATTAATAAAACATATTAATTTCATAATTTTAGGGCGAAAAATCGAAAATTTATTAATCAATTAATTTCCGATTAACATGGATTCAAATCTAGGTCATAAAAATTTAAAATTTAACATAAATTAACATTTTTTATGGTGGTTTTTAATCATGGATACCTAATTAAATTATTAATTAATTATGAAAATCAAATCAATTCTAAATTATTCGAATTTCAACAAATTAATCATAATTACAAATTAGGTTGTATAATTAACAAGTCTAGGCATTCAAAATTGTTAAACATATACAGTAGGTCAATAAAAAATTCAAAATTTATCAACAAGAATCGCAAATATTCAATTTAACATCTTAAATTTACAAACTTTTGCGTTCGAAAAACTAAAACCTCCGAAAAGTCATAGTTAGGCTTCGAATTTTAGAATGCCTTTTACATGCGGAATTGACACAAAAATCACTCGATTTGGATGAGTAACGAAGAAACTTCCGAAAAACTGCGTACATATAATTAAATAAATGCAATTTGCAATTAATTGACAATTACGAAAATTAATCACCCCTTTTAATTCTTTGCAAATTTGTAAAATTTAACCATGTCATACAATTTAGATTATGTAAATAATAAGAGGCTCGTGATACCACTGTTAGGTTATGATACATATGACAAAACATAAATCATGCGGAAAACCTTAATGCCAGGAAACATATTATTTACACATAATCAGTTAGCATAATTTAGGTGCATACACTTTGTAGCGTGCCCTCCCTAGCTGCGCCCGAACCGAACAAGAACAAGTCTTTAGGACTCCAAGTATCGTCCCTCCGTAGATAGTCCACAGCACGTCCGGATCCGCCTTAAGATTGACCAACTAGAATCGCCCTTAAGGTACTATAATTTTCGGCTAATTATGGGCAAGAATGTGACTGATTTTTCTGCTCAAAAATCACTGTTTTATTGTATGAATACTTGTTGAAAAACTCGTATATAAATTTATGACCCTAGGCATATATTTTTAGAACCTTGGAAAGGATTTCGAATCCTGTTAGAATACTAATTAATTAATTAGAATCCTTTTAGAACTCTAAATAATTAATTTAATCTTTTAGGATTGGGATTTAATCTATGCACGAACTCCGATAGCTTTAGGATTCTATAGCACACACACACGTAGCGCACGAGCACCGCACGCCCATGCGCAAGCCTCGCAGCCCACGCTGAGCGCAGAGCGCTGAGGCCCACTGCTCGCAGCCCATCACTGAGCGTGCGCGCCAAGCCTTGGCTGGGCCTGGCCTTGCGCTGGGCCTGGTCGAGGCCTTGGCGTGTTGTTGGATGCGTGTGGCTTGCTGGGCGTCGTCCTGGCTTCGTGCTGGGCCTTCGTCTAGCAAGCCTCGTCTGATGCTAATTCGTACGATATGCTTTCCGATTAAATTCTCGACTCCGGAATTCATTTCCGACACGAACAATATTTAACATTTCCGATTCCGGAATTAATTTCCGTTTCGAACAAATATTTAATATTTTCGTTTCCGGAATTATTTTCCGATTCCGATAATATTTCCGATTCTAACAATATTTCCGTTTCCGGCAATATTTCCGAGTCCGGTAATATTTCCATTTCCGATAATATTTTCCGATACGTACCATGTTTCCGTTTCCGGCAACATCTACGACTTGGATAATATTTATATTTCCGATACGATCCATATTTCCGTTTCCGGCAATATCATTGTTTCCGGAGTATTCATTTCTTGCCTTTGACGATCTCAGCTCCCACTGAAACCAAGATCCGTCGATTCCGAATATCCATAGATGGAGTATTTAATGCCATTAAATATTTGATCCGTTTACGTACTATTTGTGTGCCCCTACGGGTTCAGTCAAGAGTAAGCTGTGGATTAAAATCATTAATTCCACTTGAACTGAAGCGGCCTCTAGCTAGGCATCCAGATCACTTGATCTCACTGAATTGTTAACTTGTTAATTAATACTGAACCACATTTATTAGACTTAACATTAAATGCATACATGGACCAAGGGCATTATTTCCTTCAGTCTCCCACTTGTCCTTAGGGACAAGTGTGCATTTCCTAATTCCTTTGTCGCTCGATGCTTGCTCTTGAACATAAGGTAAGAGTTGTCATCCTTATTATGTCCAGATGTGTTCCTCGGTTTCAGAGTTCAACTGATCAAATAGACAGATAATCATAGCCTATGATTCATCCGAGCACGACCATGCATTTCACAGTTTCTAGCTCTCCGAGTGGCCTTGTACAACTTTTAAGCATCTCATCCCGATTTATGGGAGGACAATCCCAATCTTGCGATCTTGAGATTAGACTTCGTTTGATAGGTGATTACCTGAGCGTTGCCTTTATAGCCTCCTTTTACGGTGCGACGGTTGGTCAACGTCAAAGCAACCAGTTCTCAAACAAGTAATCTCAAATCACTCAGGTATTGAGGATTTAGTGTCTAATAATTTTAATGAAATTTACTTATGACGGATTTTCATCTCTTACAGTAAAGTTTCATAGGTCTTGTCCAATACTAGTCTTCCCAAAGTAAGTATCTATGCAAATGATTATGACATTGCCATGTCCACATAGTTCAAGAAACAGAACTACTAGTCATCTTGCATTCTAATCGTCTAACGTTTTCTATGCGTCCAATTTTATAGAAAATTCCGACTAGGGACCATTTTCAACCTTTGACATTCAAGTTCACTTGATAGATATTTCTTAGTCACAGGACTGGTCCTGACAATCTATCTTGAATATATCGCCAAATTGAAGGGACTCATCATTTAATACTAAACCAAGATTAAATGGAATATGAAAATACATTTCATATATGATAAATGTTCAACCCCATTGTTTTACAACCATGGGCCTCAAACCCATCTTTAAAATAGTTCATGGAATTCAAAGCTATGCTTGATTTCCAGTGCTACAACGTGAGTGTTGCTTCTCACTTGTTGCATAGGTTCAGTTATCACGCTTTGCCAATCTTAACATCCTTTTCATCGAATGTTCTTCGAGATATGATGATAAGAACTTTTGAGTATGTTTATTTTGTGATCTAGTCTTTCTTGCTACATTAGTGGTTCTACGCATTTTGCAATGAAGAACCATTAAGTCAACAGACATGTGATCTTCCCAAGTTCAATGAAGAACTCATATAAACAACTCTATTTTATTGCTTCTTAGGCAATAATTACTTTTACTTCAACTGTATAGGTTGCTAGTGATGCTTTGTTTTGATCTACTTATCCAAGCAGTTCACAGATATGTGGAAGACTCTCCAACTATATCTTAGAACATAGAAATTATTATTTTAATTTCCCACGCAACAACTCATGGTCTTCAATCCATGTTGCCATTTCAAAACACGATGCTCTTTAGCTCGTCCTTGTCAATGGTTAACTCCAAAGGGTCTTGCTTGATCCTTTGCCAGTGTTTATGCGTGTAGCATCAATATTTAGCATATCTTTATTTCCTTGAATCAAGAACTATTCCTATGTACCTTTTCAAGTACCATAAGTGTTCTTGATCTCAATCTAGTTGATCTTCACTTAGATCAATAGAGATTGGTATATGTTCGTCATGCCTAAAGTCATACGATACGTTTTTGGCGATCCTCATATTATATTATATACATGATAAATTCTTTTGCAGAATAATTCTCAATTGAATTCTATTCATGTAACTTTAGCTCATTCAGTTACAGTAGATACTGAATCCAACTAAATTCTTTGACATATAATATAGGTGAAGAATCTCATTAGATTCTTTGATGTTTAACTTAGTAAATGCTTATACATAGTTCAAACATTCATTACTTAGATTTATTCATATGGATCGAATATCTCCAATGGAGTCTTTCGTGTTTGATTTAGTAAATGCCATTACTAAACAATATCATAAGATCTTTGTAAATAGATCTTAATACCCAGTATGTACTAAGTTTCGCCTTGGTCCATCATTGATGAATAATTTCAAACCTAAGTCATTAGCATTTGAATGTTATTTCACAATAGAGAGATATGTGTGATACACATAGCACCAAATAAGTTTTACGTACTCCCACTAAACTTCTTATATATCTATAAGAATCATGTATATTTTATGAAACTAAAATGCTTATTAGCTTCACTAAAATACAGTTCCAATTCCCAATTGCTTGCTTAAATCTGTACTTAGATTTCATAAGTTAGCATTCCTTTTCAAGCATTTATTTGGATCCACAAATCCTATGACATGCCATGTACATAGTTTTCTTCCAACATTTGATTGAGGAATACATTTTGTCATCCAATTGTCATATGTACCAATATGCAATCATTGCTTGAGTTATAGACTTGAGCATTACGATTATGCATGAGGTTTCAACACAATCCATGCCATGAATTTGCTTGTAACCTTTAGCAACTAATCTAGCTTTGTGTGTGAACACAATCCATGCCATGAATTTGCTTGTAACCTTTAGCAACTAATCTAGCTTTGTGTGTGAACACAATTCCATGTTTGATGGTTTTTATCCTTAAAACAAACTTGTAACCAATAGGTGTGAAACTATTCTTGCAAATCAACAAAATTTCAATTTTGTCATCAAAAGCATTGGTTATGTTGTATGGCCTTTAACCATCTAAAACATTTGAGTCTATATATGGCCTCTAACCATTTTAGGGAATCTGGGTTTCGTCATAGCTTTCTTACAGGTCACAAACTCATTAATCTACATGATAATAGTTTGACTGCAAGTTGTAGGTTTCTTCACTATCTAATAGAAGAATTGCATAGTTTCAGTGACCTGAACTCCATGTTTCTTCACTATCTAATAGAAGAATCTCATAGTTTCAGTGATTTGAACTCTATGCCTACTTGGGTATAGAACATCAAACAATAGAATATCAATAGCCACTTTGAGAGTCCTTTGAATATTCTATTCTCTTTGAAGCACTTGTAAAGTCTTCTAAGAGATGTCTATTCTTTAAAGCCACTTCTAAAGTCCTTAAAGAATAAGTTCGGTTTTTCTGAAGCACTTCGAAAAGCCTCCGGAATGTCCGTTTATGTTTGTTGTTCGCCTCGAAGACTTTCGTGGTCTATTTTCTCCCACTTGTCATTTTGGAAACGAATTTCCAAAAGGACATTATTTCGAGCAAACAAACATTATGTTCTCAAAAATTCGTGGTAGAAACAATTCCCTTGTGTCTCATTTGAATAAATCACAATGAAACATATATCTATACTTGGGCCTTAGTTTGTTGAATAACAAACACTAAGCTCCCACTGAGTTTAGGAACTCTTTAGATATATTATGAAAAGATATTTTGAAATTACTTTTCAATAGCTTTGACGAATTTGGTTTAGTTTGGTGGTAGTTGAGCATTTTGTTTTAGAAATTATAGGAAAAGTCTTTATGATTCATCATTAATCGAATCAAGTACTAATTGACTTCGATTATTCCAACTAAGATATGCCATATCTTATGGACCTAGATTGTGAAATTACAACACACAATCATTGATGATCAGATTTGGTCTCAAGTAATCATCAACATGATCTAACCTAGATCTTTATGATTTCTTGCCAAGTGGATTTTATACTTCTGAATCTTTGAACTAGCCAAATAGATTCAACTTATATCACATTTGAGTAAATAAACCTATATTCACTCAAATCCATGTGAAATAATAAAGTCATAAAACCTTTCTTTAGCTTTGAACTCTATCGTCTAGGCGTTCTAACAATAGTTCATATTCTTTTGTTACTTTCAACAAGTAAGACTAGTTGTCTTAAATTTATCGAGAAATCAATCAACTTTCAAAAGTCCATTAAAATAGAGCTTTTGAATGTTAACTTGTTGATATGGTCTAAGCAACAATGCCAAAGATTAGTGGAACTCAAATCAAGGGGTAGATTTGAACCTAGTAAAGTTTTATTATTAAAGAGTTGTTTGTTTTAATCAAGCATATTGACTCAACCCGTAATTGACCATTTCATTCAAATAAACAAACAAACAAGCATTGTTTTTGTTCTTCTGAATGTGAGTCTTTTGAAGCAGAAATTTAGGTATGCTGATTATGGAATAAAATAGCCATTGAGTTCCAGCCTTGAAAGGGCTTAAAACAAACTAGATGACCCTACAACTAATGAAGCATTGCCATGCTTCATTTCCCACTTGTAGGTCATTAGTGTATCCTAGCTTCCATTGTTTGAGTTATTACCGAAGTAAGAACCTCAAGCGGTATATGATACCAAGGAAGTTTGATTGCTAGGTCACTTCTCTTTAAACATAAACTTATAGGTAGAAACGGAATCGTAATTTCCTTTCATTTGTTCCTCGTTTTCCTATTTCTTGTACCCTTTCTTATAGTCTTAAGAATTGAATTCTTTAGTGTTGACTTTTATACTTTGTTAGACATGTCCAATGTCACCAACAAGGTTCTTTACCATTTTAATTTATGTTGAATATTTTGTTTCAACTAGATGATCTTACCAGAAGCTTCTAAAGTTCTCTAAGTATCGATCTATTCGAATGTCTAGGGACTAGACTCATTCGAGAATTAAATGGAAAAAAGATTTTAGGTTGTTAACCATTGGTAAAGCTGAGCGTTTAAACTCAATGCTTTATGATCTCAAAACTACATTGTATTTTGAATTCACAAGCACCAATTGGTTTGCCATTCGATTTTAATATTCGAAAACAACCATAAACGTCGCTATAAGAAACGTACATTTTAAATTGCTCACTTTCTCTCATTTCCGTGAATCGTTCTTGGATTCATTACCAATCAAGGAAATTTACTGTTACCTTTCTAAAAGGATTTATTGCAGTGCAAGATATTTAATTATAAACAATAATTAAAACATTCATTGAAGCATGCAAAGTCTAAACATTTATCATGAATAATAACTTGAAATCATGCAATTCAAACAAGTTATTAGCATTTTATTCGAATTTATTGTTCCGACAGGTGTGAATAAAATGATTCCAAGATCCTAAAATCATTGAAGAACTAAGCACAGTTTGTCGACTTAATCCTAAAACATCTTAGGTAAGCAAAAGCCTTTTGCTAATAGTCTAGAAACTATTCTTGGTTGATAGGCACGTCTAAGAACTTATTAGGTAAACCTATCGATTTTTCCACGACATAAAATGACTCCTTACTTATATCGTTGAGTTTCACCAAAACTAACATGTACTCACAATTATTTGTGTACCTTGCCCCTTTAGGACCAATAAGTAACACCTCGCTGAGCGAAAACTATTACTAGATTGATGTAAAGGATATCCAAGCAAGTGTATATTTTGGCATGGCACCTTTTAACTCAATTTTTTAAGTTTGGAACTTAAGGCTCTTACTATGTTGGTTAGATTTTAAGTGAACAAAAATCCTTAATCATGCAACATAATCAAGCCGTAATCTCATGCATTTTAAGACATATTTAAAGCAATAAATAACTTAAAACATGCATAAGATAAATGTGATCTAGTATGGCCCGACTTCATCTTGAAGCTTTAACTTCAAAGTCCGTCTTGAAAATCTCCGTGGGAGGCACCATTTTCTTCAAATAGGATAAGCTATAATTAAAACTAATTACAACTATTTGATGGTACGCAGACCATATTTGAATTGAAAAACAACTTTGGTACTTTAGACCAATTACATTCAAATTAATGGTACGCAGACCATATTTTCTATCCTATTTGGGCCATACTAGTCACTTCATAACCTGCAAAACAGTACATATACAATATATACCATTCACCCATTCATTATCATGAATGGCCCACATTGCTGGTTAGTAAAACACATTATGCATCACATAAACATTTGCAGCAATTAATCAAGGGCACCAATAATCTACAAATTATTCAGTCCTTATTAATTCTAATCAAGTTGTTTTAACCTTAAGGATTTGTAGACCTAATCAAGAGTTTATGACTAAAAAGGGCTCCCACTTAAACCAATAAATTCATATGCTTTACTAATTTTAAACATAAAAATGTATTTCTAGTCTAACCGGAAACATACAAATTTAATTAAAATTTAAAGCTCATATAAATTTATAATTGAATCCAAAAAGTTTAATTTAATTTCAGTCGTATTTAAATTAATTTATGATTTTAATTTTAGTAAAATAATTAGAATAAATAAAATTTATTATAATTACAATATTCAAAATTAAAATCCAAGAAAATAATTTAAATTATTAATTTTAAAATTAATTAAAATTACGTAAACTGAAAATTTCAAATTAAAATTTCAAAACGATCTAATCGCAACGCAATAATCCCACGCAACGCACGCCCATGGGCCACACGCACACAGCCATCGCTGGCCATGTGCGCGCAGCCCATGCGCTGCGTCGCATCGCTGCTGCTCACCATCGCAAGGCATCAATCGAACACGCGAGCTGGTGCTCGCTGCGCGCGCCAGCGCTCGATGCACGCGAGCCATCGCTCGCTGCGCGCCCCAGCGCTCGATTTATGCGAGCCATCGCTCGCTGCGCGCCTGCCTTTCCTGCACGCGAGCTTGCGCTCATCGCACGAGGCAGCAGTATGCGAGCTGGCGCTCGCTGCGCGCGAGCCATCGACGCTGTGCGTAGCGCTCGTGGCACGCGAGCTTGCGCTCGCTGCGCGCGAGGCTCCGCATGCTTGCGCGAGACAGTGCGCGCTGTGGCGCAGCACGCTTGCTGCCCACACGCGACTGCTCGTGCCTTGCTCTCGCCCCTGCCCACACGCCCATTGCTCACAGGCCACGACATAAGGCAGGGCTGCTGCCTTGTGCTCGTGCACCATGCCCTTGCTCGCTGCATTCGTACCGCATGGGCGACGAGCTCCCTTGCTCGTCGTCGCATGCCCGCACTATACAACACCCCTTAAGGGTAACACGTAGCGTCCATTGCTTTGTGCGTGCAAGTTATATGAGCGAGTCGCATAAAAATTAAAAATTTATATTCAAAATTAATGACAAATTAATAAATAATATTAATTTCATAATTTTAGGGCGAAAAATCAAAAATTTATTATTTAATTGATTTTCGATTAACATGGATTCAAGTCTAGGTCATAAAAATTTAAAATTTAACATAAATTTACAATTTTATGGTGGTTTTTAATCATAGGTATCTAATTAAATTATAACTAATTATGAAAATCAAATTAATTCTAAATTATTCCAATTTTCAACAAATTAATCATAATTACAAATTAGATTGCATAATTAACAAGGCTAGGCATTCAAACTTGTTAAACATATACAGTAGGTCAATCAAAAATTCAAGATTTATCAACAAGAATCGCAAATATTTAATTTAACATCTTAAATTTACGAAATTTTGCATTCGAAAAACTAAAACCTTCGAAAAGTCATAGTTAGGCTTCGAATTTGAGAATTCTGGGTTCGGCCGAAAAATACTGTTTTTGTCAAAATTTTAGAATGCCTTTTAGATGCGGAATTGACACAAAAATCACTCGATTTGGATGAGTAACGAAGAAACTGCCGAAAAACTGCGTACGTATAATTAAATAAACGCAATTTGCAATTAATTAACAATTACGAAAATTAATCACCCCTTTTAATTCTTGCAAATTTGTAATATTTAACCATGTTCATGCAATTTAGATTATGAAAAGAATAAAAGGCTCGTGATACCACTATGAGGTTATGATTCATATGACAAAACATAAATCATGCGGAAAAACCATAAAGCCAGGAAAGCATATTATTTACACATAATCATTTAGCATAGTTTAGATGCATACACTTTGTTGCGTGCCCTCCCTAGCTGCGCCCGAACCGAACAAGAACAAGTCTTTAGGGCTCCAAGTGTCGTCCCTCCGTAGATAGTCCACAGCACGTCCGGATCCGCCTTAAGCTTGACCAACTAGGATCGCCCTTAAGGTACTTAGAATTTTCGGCTATTATAGGCAATTATATGACTGGATTTTTGCTCTCAAAAATCACTTTGAATACTTGAATACTCAATATAAATTATGAGCCCTTAACTCATATTTATAGACCATGGAATAAATAATCGAATCCTACTAGGATACGAATTAATTAAATTAGAATCCTAGTAGAATTCTTATTTAATTAATTTATCTTTTAGGATTAGGAATTTTAATCATTAAACAAATCCTGTACTATTTAGGTTTCGTATGTGAACACAAACTCTACACGAGCATGACCCGCAAGCGTGCAGGCCATGCCCGTGCACAGCCCACACGGCCGCTCGGCCCACGCGAGCTACAAGCCCACGCGAGCTGCAGCAATGCTCGCAGCTGCGCGCGCTGCCATGGCCTGTTGGGCCTGGCCTTGCGCTGGGCCTGGCGTGGCCTTGGCTGTTCGTGTGGCGCGCTTGGCTTGCTGGGCGATGGCCTGGCTTCGTGCTGGGCCCTCGTCCGGCAGGCCTCGTCCGATGCTTATTCGTACGATATGCTTCCGATTAAATTCCCGGTTCCAGAATTTATTTCCGATACGAACAATATTTAATATTTCCGATTCCGGAATTAATTTCCGTTTCGAACAAATATTTAATATTTCCGTTTCCGGAATTATTTTCCGATTCCGATAATATTTCCGATTCTGACAATATTTCCGTTTCCGGCAATATTTCCGATTCCGGCAATATTTCCATTTCCGATAATATTTTCCGATACGTACCATGTTTCCGTTTCCGGCAACATCTACGACTTGGATAATATTTATATTTCCGATACGATCCATATTTCCGTTTCCGGCAATATCATCGTTTCCGGAGTATTCATTTCTTGCCTGTGACGATCTCAGCTCCCACTGAAACCAAGATCCGTCGGTTCCGAATATCCATAGATGGAGTATTTAATGCCATTAAATACTTGATCCGTTTACGTACTATTTGTGTGACCCTACGTGTTCAGTCAAGAGTAAGCTGTGGATTAATATAATTAATTCCACTTGAACTGAAGCGGCCTCTAGCTAGGCATTCAGCTCACTTGATCTCACTGAATTTATTAACTTGTTAATTAATACTGAACCGCAATTATTAGACTTAACATAGAATGCATACTTGGACCAAGGGCATTATTTCCTTCAGAAATTACCTGGGTACGTGTTCTTTCCTAATTCTTCTTGGATTAGAGATCTAAAATTCTATCTTTCCACGAACTTTTTTCTATAAATATAGCCCCAAATTTGACGTGAAAGGAACACACACAATTTATATTCTGAGTATTGACTCCAACCCCTAAGCCTAAGCCTCACGATGCGAAATTGATCCCGCGTTCTGTCGCAATCGATCCAAAAATCGAACAGAACGTATCATGTCCCTTGTAGCTGAAGAATTAAGCCTGGAAACTTGAGATTCGTTAAATAAAAGGAGAAATAGCAAAGCCAAAGTGGTTAATTTTCTGAGAACCGTGACGCACCTCTCAAGGGTGCGTCGTAATGTGTCCCTTTGCATGATTTAATCGCTTTCCTCGCCCTTTTATAAAACTGTTAAACTATTAAATCAGATTGTTCTATCACGCCTAGCAAAGATAATATCTTGGGAAATTGAACTATCATGCTAGGTCCCTTAAATCAATCTAAACAAGATAATCACGATCGATCTAGTATTATGTGTTGCATATTGTTAAAATCAATTCAGATTAGTTTAATAGTTAACGCATGTCCCTTCAATTATTTATGATGAGCTAGTAAGGATATCCTGCCTCTAGAGTTATCGAAAAGCGAGTACTGCTCTCGGTAGTTACAGTCCCCCGAACCCTCAATCTCTACCTTGCGGGTGTACGTTGAGAAATCCCCATACCAGGGATCACAAGGGAACCTATGGCCGTCGTGGTCAAACATAATTGCACTCCCTTTATGTCACGATAACCGGGTTTTTTCTCAGTTTTTCTTATTGTCGTTGAAAACTGAATGGCGACTCCTATATTACTAGTCAATTGGGTGTAAACTCACAGGAAATCCAATTACGCTTGATTTGACCAAAAGAAACGTCACACCCACGAGGGACGAGGTCATGCATTAGCCTCGTGCTTTTTCGACCCCCTCACAGTGGCGACTCCACTGGGGATAGTGAAGGAAATACTCGTGCTCGTAGGTAATCAAAATAGCCGAAGGGTGAAATGATCCTACCCCGCGTTTATTTCCCCATCAAGTTGGGACGACCTGAAAATCAGCATATTAATGTCAACGGGCAGAACAGCATAACGAATCTTGGCTCCCTTAAGGAGTTGGGACTAAGGATACCCATCGCCAACCGGGGGGTGCATACGCTTCGAATGTTGTCCACTCGGCACTTTCGCTAGTAGTACACCCGTCCCAAACCCAATCGCTCGCCCACTAGGTCCCTCTCATTGGTGCATGCCCCCTTGGCTTACATCGTGATTGGCCTCCTGGGCGAAATTCGTCTGTTGAAGGCACTACCTCGACCGGGGCATGTGTTGGATCTGCGATATAAGCGGTACCAAGCCGGCGCAAATACTACCCATAGAAGCCTATCATAAACTACATGACATATTATTATTTTGCCTCATGATGTAATGTTAGTTATGTGTAGCGAATTATGTGATTGTGTGTGACAAATAATGCTAGAAAACCAACGACCTTAAAAAATTTCCCAAACATTCATAAACCAATTGGCCAAAGAGTTATACCAAAACACGTGTTCCGCAAACCCGAACGATCGCCACAAAAATAAGCGACGCTCGGGATGGCCCGTAATGAATCCCACAAATGCTGCACAACGCGTAAAGGACGTTATTAGGCAAGCACGCAAAATCAAAGTCGCATAAACAAAAAATATACGTAAACAGAAAACGAGCACCAGCCAGGGACGCATTTTCAACGCCCCTTGATGGGCGCCAATATTTCTAACGCCCTTCGCTGGGCGCCGAAGTTGCACAGCAGCCTCGGTGCCCGCGCATAAAGAAAATGCTTAGCAAAAAAAAAAACTTTTCGTAAAAAATTTGCTGCGAGGGCGTATGAAAAGGCACTCGATTCTAAAAACGACTAAAAAATAATAGTAATAAATAACTCTTCGTGTCGTTGTTAGGCCTCCTACGACGACAATGTTCGGCACCAAAACCGAGCGTGCTAATAACTATGAATGTCACACGGGCAAGTGTTTTGAAAATCCAAAGAATGACCAAGAAAAAAAACCAAAAAGTGTACCAACAAAGGAGAGAATAAAAGAAAACCCAATAGAGAGAGTCAAAAGTCTAGACTAAGTAACGCTTAAAACTTTGGGGCCTAAACTTTAGCTTATCTTATGCATAGGGCTGGTCCTGCCACTTGGTGCCGATCTGAAAATCAAAGGTTAGTGCGTCTCGAAGCTACATCACCGACGCAAGGTTTAGTAACTCCAGGTTCCGTCCGTCATCCCTCATTTCAAGGATCTCCGTTTCCCCAACCTCGATTCGCACCCTCAAACATGTCTATAGAAGAGCTATAGAACCAAATGGCCCAAATGACCCTACTCATGAACCAACTGAAAATGGAAAACGAATCCTTAGCGGCTGCGCAAGCCAAACATTTTGCATTACTGGTCATTTGGCCTCCTGAAACCGAATTAGTCCAAAAATTCATTGACAACCTGGACCCAATTTACAAACAACATCTTAGATACTTGGGCCTTGATACCTTCAAGAGGGTTTATGATGTAGGAATAAAGATCGAGGATGACCTCACACAAACAGTACAAAGCAAACCTGCATACAAGAGTAGCACTTACTACAGGGGCCCCCCGCCCCAAGCCCAAGAGGTCCATGATGTGGAAGAAACCCCAACCCGGAGAAGCCCTGGAAGATGGGTCCGAGATCGAAAGTTTGCCCCACTCGGGTCGACTTTGGTGCAAGCCTTCGAAAGACTAATCAATCAAGGAAAGTTGAGGCCTATAGGCCCCACCCGTGACCCTCCTGTCAAAAGTAAATATTGGGTCGAAGGTACTTACTGCAAGTTCCATCAAGGAAATGGGCAAAACTGCTAGAGTCTAAAAAACACAATCTAGGACATGATAGAGGATGAAGTAACACCTCTCCCCAACGTTGGCAAACCCAACAACAACAAGAGCCCACTCGGTTCTTGTCACATCTCTCTTGACCAACCAGAAAATATGAACTTTGACCCTACGGCGTATATTACGCCCCAAGTTGCACCACTCGCCATGGTCCCTATGGATCAAATCGAGAGAGAAGTGTGCAGTGTGTGGGATGATGATGCTGAAGATGTCTACCTGTCTCAAGTATCGGGCCAGGACCTCTTTACTGAAACTTGGCCCAGATCTGGAATTTCCCATGACTGTCATACTTTGGATGAGGCACCTCACCTCACCAAGACCAAAACAGCTGAAATATTGGACAACCAGGCTCCATGGACATTGTTTAACGAATCGAGGCCTATGGAGGACGAGACTGTGATGACTACCCTAGCTTTACAAGATGAAGGTTTCGATCCAACCCGGTTAATCTCTCCTGCATCAACACTAGAAGAGGCCGAGAACGGATGGGTGAAGACATATCAGTGGGTCAACACAAAGGGAATAGAATTCAAGATGAGTACCGGTGAAGGACCAAAGTTTTACAAGACTAAACCCAAGGCTTGAGCCATAGAGAGCACCTTAGTAAAAAAAAAAACGCCTAGTAGTTCTTTAGATTGATAGAAAAAAAATAAAGACTTTAAATGGTCCTAAGACCCCTTAGAATATATATAGGCAAATTTTATTTCAGTATGTTTTCCTTACTTTCCAAATTAATAAAGGCGTAAGATTTCTCCTAAAAACTTTTATTCTAACACTAAATAAGCACCAAACTTGCAAATACAAAAACAAAGAAGCAGCCCACTCTAGGCCCAATAAACAAGGCCCACTCGGTCTTGAATCGTGACATCGAAATTAATACCCGAAAACCCACAAAGTGAACCACACCATCCCCAAAACATAAGGGTCTAACCCACGCAACCCAAAGAAATAAAAAAGGAAATCAAACCCAAACAATGCAAATGTTGCTCAAAAAAAAATCATAAAATAATAAACACCGCCCCCCACGTCAACGCGCACCTCGGCCCACTCAAAATCTTACACAAAGATCTTCATATCTTCCGCACACTAACCCCATTCTCAAAACCGTTTCGAGTCATGAATAGAAAAAATTAATCCGGACAAAAATGCGTCTCACACTAACAGTAAAAAAAGCCTCCGAAATAGTGTCAAAATTGATTTCAATACGAGTAAAAAAGTAAAACAAAAAAAAGAGAAAAGAAATAAATGCAAGAACATGTGAAGCAAAGCGTCGAAAAAAGACCGCCCAGAAATCATTTTCAACGCCCAGAGCTGGGCGCCGAAATCTTTGACGCCCCAGCCTGGGCGTTGAAACTCTCTGCCTGCCAAATTTTGCCCAGAAGTGCTCGTCATTTTATCCGCACATAACGGAAAAATAACGAACACTTGGGGGATACAACACGTATTCAGATATGCGTACCGAAAAATAGCCGTACAAAAAAAACAAAACAAAAAAACACATGGAATTTCATTTTTATGTGCAGATACACGGCTTACGGCAAAAACAGCAGATTAAAATAATGATAAAACTTCACTCATTTCACCGATCAAATAATACGTTTCCACCTCAGAGCATATCTATTAAATTCGGCATCCTAGAATTTATTCTAGCTAGAACTACGCGCGACCTGATTCTAAGTTAGAATTATTTAACGAAGATACGTAGGCAATCCTATATATGGATTCGGTCCAATCAAGTAAAAAATATATACGTTGCGCAAAAGTGTTAGACATGAGCAAAAAAAAAATGATGAAAAAAGAGGAGAAGCAAAAATGAAAGTAAAAATAAAATACGCCTTTATTAAAAAATTATAAGAAGGAAAACAAAAGTGCTAAGAAATAAAAAACAAACACAACTGAAATAAATAAAGGGCACCTACACCCTAGCAAGAACTACACTACTCTAGTTCTTCCGGATCATCAAATAAAGTCTTGTAGAGCGCAATGTTCGTGGGATCCACCTCCACAGGTTTCTGCGCTGCCCCTATATCAATCTCCATAAGAACCGGCTCCTGGACACTAACTTCCAAACATGCCAAGGCCTCAGAAACATCCTCAGTTTGAACCGTTATAGCCCGCTCAGCCTCAAGGGCACAAACAATGGTGGGGGAAGGATTATCAACATCAACTAGATTAGTCACTGGTTCTACTAGCGGCTGAGCTTTTCTAACCCATATATTGTTCCGGCGACGATCTCCGTGAGAGCTTGCATTTATTTTAGCAACGGCAGACCCCTTCATGTTAGGCATCTTCTTAGGCCTAGAACTGGAGCGGGGAGGAACTTCCTTTCGCTTTCGATCAGGACGAGCTTTCACAGTCTTAATACCATGGGTGCGAGGATGGGCAGAATCACAGCCCTCATACTTAACCCGAATACGAGGTATCAAAAGCTCAGCCGACTCCCCATTTCGAGCCTCGGTCCTCACAGCTTTATCATCGGAACTCATCCACAACTTGTAGTTTTCGGAAAGACCCACAAAACCATTTGTAGCCACAGCCCAACGCGGGAGACCATCATAATACTTAGCCCATTCTTGAACCCGTGCTTGTGAAAAGGCCGCTACTTTAGGTGGTACTGTATCAGAAAATGGGATAGTCTGCCTTAAGCCGTATTGACGCATGACTCGGTAAGGAAAGATATAAATGGGCCGAGATAGCCCCAACAAAGAAACATAAACCGACACATCAGAACCCCCCGTCATAGTAGTCAAACCCCACCACGTTACCACCCACTTAATAGAACAGATACCATGAGTAAAAAAGGAAGCCCACTCGGCCTCGTCCTGGCCTCGGTGCAAATACTTTCGGTTACCCAAGGCTATAGGGCGATAATGTTTAGGATCGGCAGGAATTTCTAAAAGCCTAAGTCGTTCCATGAGCCAAATCTGCAAAAAACGGGTACGATCAGATCAAAATAAATAAATAAATAAGCAAGCGAAACCTTGGGGCGCAGTTTAAACGCCCAGGACCAGGCGCCGAAAATTCTAACGCCCAGCCCTGGGCGCTGAAAATCAGCTCCAGGCAGGACGAACAAAAAAATATAAAAAATATGTGTGCGCAAAAGAAACATCGATTACCTGCAGTAATAGGGGGCTCCCCTTAAAATATTCAGATTTGGCATCCTTCTTCAACTCATCCGCACTCAGCAAAGTCTCGGCAACAACCAACGGCATAATAGAATAGCAACTTCCCATCTGGCTAATCAAGGGGATCAACCTTATGTCACCGAACTCGCCATTGTTATTCGACAGCAAATAATGATTCAACAAGCAAAATACAAGGGCTCGAATGTTCAATTTCTGTTCGGTCATATTTTTACTAGGTCTAAAGTGATGTTTTACAAGCTTTGCCAAATTAACCTCATCACCCACAACAATCTCAACGAGCATGTTAGCATCTAATCCTAGGAAAGCCCCTATGGTTGTTTTACCCTCTTCAATAGTGCCAGGGGTGGCAGGAGTAGCATTAGTAGGATAACCAAGGATCGCAGCAAATTCATATGGCAAAGGACATATTTCATTGCCCCGAAAGACAAAAACATGGTGATCGGAATCCCAAAAGCTCAGGGCTGCATACAGAAAGTTATAATCAATATTAATTTGTTGTAAGCCTAAAAGAAACTCTAAGTGGTATTCTTTCAACAAAGCCTTTTCTGTAGGAGTAAGGGCTCTTAGCCAACGCCTGACAGCTCGTTGGAGGGAGAAGGGAGGAATCGACATGACAAAAGCAAGGAGGAATTAAAGCTAAGTAATTACGAGAGAAAGAAAGACTGAGAGTGATGGAAAAGAAGGACGTATCTAACCCCCATATATACCTGAAGACATCAAGTGACATCCTGATCCCATTCGGAAACACGTTAAGAAATCTGAAAACCAAAAATTTCCAGGATAAAACTTTCAGCGCCCACGGCTGGGCGCCTAAATGAGTAACGCATAGCCTTGGGCGCCGAAAATGCAGCCCAAGGCCCGGATCTCGCAAAACGCGGAACAGGAAAGGACTTAAAACCGTGTTGGTAGACACGAGGCCCTATTGAAATCAAGATCAAGCCCAAAAGCACCTTTAGCACCCAAATAGTGAAAATAAATGTTAAAACTTGTCGAAACTTAGACTCGTCTCAAAGAATATACGTGTACATTTTTTCAAAACAAATATAAGCAAAATAAATATCAAGGTCATTCTTCGAAACACCAAAAAAATATTATTAAGTCGTTGGTTTCTCAAATAAAAAGTGTTTGTTTGTCAAAAGATTAATCCGGGCCAAGCTAAATCTGATATTATTGAAAAATAAACTTTGTTGCCCGAAAAACGAAGTCGCACTCCACGACTTCGTCAAAATAGCATACCACTATAAAGGTCGCTCGCACATACGAGCACGATCCCAAACATGATTAAAAGACGTTATAAAATACGTACCTCTCTTAGCAAGAAATGACCGTCGAGCACGAGTGCTTGGGGGCTCGAAAGAAAATATATACTCCAACGAAGAGTGTGCGAAGTTAAAATCATATTCCCGGACTACGCTATACACGGTCCCATGTTTGGATAATCTCAAAGAAAAAACGGATTTCGACCTCAGAGCAAAGGTCGCCGTTGATACTTGTACAAGGTCCTCTGATAAAAAACCAAGTGGTGGAAAAATCGAGCCGTAAAAACTAACTCAAAACCATGAAGGAAGATGACCACAAAACAATGGTCCGTCTAAGCACGTTGTCAACCCACATTCAGGTTACAACTAAATCTGAGCATCCCTCGAAAGAATTCGCTCTTACAAGAATGAATAAAAGAAATTCTCAAAAGAAATCACGATAGGGACTTGCCCACCTCAATCGGGCGAGATCGCGCCACGAACCACGCGAGTTCCAAATAAAAAAAAACGAATTCAGGGACGTCCACCCTCAGTGGACAGGGCTCGCCCACCTTCAGCGGGCGGGGTCTGCGTCACTAGCCGCGCAGGTCCTCAGTTTTCGAAAAATAAAATCTTCGAATTCAAAATAGGCTCGCCATCTTTAGTCGGCGGGGTCTACGTCACAAACCGCGTAGGTCCTTATTTTCAAAAAAACCAAACAAACTTCAAAACAGATTCGTCCACTTCTTTCGGACGGGGCGTCCACCCTTAGCGGACAGGCTCGCCATCTTTAGCCGGCGGGGTCTACGCCACTAACCGCGCAGGTCCTTAGTCGCTGCAGCGATAACTTTTTCGTGTTTTCCCTTTTCCAAAAATTAAAGGATTGGTTTTCCGTTTTTCCAAAAAAGAGCGATGTGAGTAATTTTCCTTTTTTCCAAAAATTAAAATGATTGGTTTTCCGTTAATCCAAAAAAGAGCGATGTGCTGGATTTCCATCGTTTTACGTCCCATAAAAACAAGGGGGTTTTCTCGTTTAGCTAGCCCTGAAAATGAGAATCTTTAAAAACATTTTTACCTCGTGGTTGAGCTTGGCCAGGCCCAATTACACTTTATAGCTTTGATTTCGAAAACATCTGTAGCTACTCCCAATGACAAAGTGAGGGAGTTTCTACGCACCTTTAGATCCTTCCAATGACAAGGTGAGGAAGTTTCTATACTATCAGTTGACAAATCCCAAATGACACGTGAGGGATATGTCGACACTTCAAGTGATGACCCTTAAGTCAAATGTTATCACTCGGGGGCTCGTGAGACCCTCGCAAAACAGGTCACATACACCATGGCTTGTGTGACGCACTCCGTCTAATACTTTGACCATCGTCTCATCCCGAGACTCAGTCAAAGTGGGGGCTAACTGTAGACACCTACTTTTGTCCCCATTCCCGAAAGGGAAGGTTCGATGATGAGAACATAAATCTCCACTTGGCAACGCATCTCCTATAAAATAACGAATCTCAATCACCCTTTTCATTTCGACCAAAGCTACTATTTATAGAAACCTGCTAAAAATAGTAACTGCCGTAACGGGTAGTTGCTAAAAGTGGCAAGTCATAAAAGATAGAAACCTGTCAGAATTAGGTGTTACACTCCAACATAAATCCTAAAAGAGATAGAAATTGCAAGAGGAATCCTATTCCTAATATGATTCGAAAATAAGAGTTACGTATTAATTAAAATCCTAACGAGCCTAGAGTTCGTAACGGGCCCAGACACATTCCGTCATAAAGTTAATACGCACAAAAAGACTCGGATAAGTCTCAAAGACTCCGTGTTCCACGAGTCCAAATCTGACAAGGAAATACGACACAGATCCTATTTTCAACGTCTGGCTCTGGGCGCCGAAATCTTCGGCGCCCAGCCTGGGCGCTGAAATTACATGGGTACGTGTTCTTTCCTAATTCTTCTTGGATTAGAGCTCTAAAATTCTATCTTTCCACGAACTCTTTTCTATAAATATAGCCCCAAATTCGACGTGAAAGGAACACACACAATTTATATTCTGAGTATTGACTCCAACCCCTAAGCCTAAGCCTCACGATGCGAAATTGATCCCGCGTTCTGTCGCAATTGATCCAAAAATCGAACAGAACGTATCCTGCCCTTGTAGCTGAAGAATTAAGTCTGGAAACTTGAGATTCGTTAAATAAAATGAGAAATAGCAAAGCCAAAGTGGTTAGTTTTCTGAGAACCGTGACGCACCTCTCAAGGGTGCGTCGTAATGTGTCCCTTTGCATGATTTAATCGCTTTCCTCGCCCTTTTATAAAACTGTTAAACTATTAAATCTGATTGTTCTATCACGCCTAACAAAGATAATATCTTGGGAAATTGAACTATCATGCTAGGTCCCTTAAATCAATCTAAACAAGATAATCACGATCGATCTAGTATTATGTGTTGCATATTGTTAAAATCAATTCAGATTAGTTTAATAGTTAACGCATGTCCCTTCAATTATATATGCTGAGCTAGTAAGGATATCCTGCCTCTGGAGTTATCGAAGAACGAGTACTCCTCTCGGTAGTTACAGTCCCCCGAACCTTCAATCTCTACCTTGCGGGTGTACGTTGAGAGATCCCCACACCAGGAATCACAAGGGAACCTATGGCCGTCGTGGTCAAACATAATTGCACTCCCTTTATGTCACGATAACCGGGTTTTGTCAGCTTTTCTCATTTTCGTTAAAAACTGAATGGCGACTCCTATATTACTAGTCAATTGGGTGTAAACTCACAGGAAATCCAATTACACTTGATTTGACAAAAAGAAACGTCACACCCACGAGGGACGAGGTCATGCATTAGCCTCGTGCTTTTTCGACCCCCTCACAATATTACATTTACTACTCCTTAAAAATAAGGTTGTCCCCTCACTTATTTAACATGATCAATTTTAATTACTAAATCGATATATCAGAAAATACGGGGTATTACATCTACTCCTCCTTAAAACAAAGTTTGTCCTCAAACTTTAAAGTTAGTTCTCAATTTAGACTTGCAAAACATTTAAAATAGGGATATTACACCACCTATCCCTAAGGAATTGAAGTTCACCCATGAACTTTAAGGTTAGTTTTAAAAGTAAACATCGAAAAATAATGAACGATATCTTAGTATCACATTCTACCCCTTTAAAGAAGTTTCGTTCTCAAAACTAGCTACAAGGACAAAACTATAAGATATCTTACTTACAGAGACGTAATGCAATAACATCAATAATTAGCCATAGAACACATTTAATCGTCATATCTTGCCATCATGACCATATCATGCCACAGATAATCATGTTACTAAGGTTTTTACTACCATTGTACGTCAAGATCTAACGACTATAAGACATACATCCATATAGCTAGCACTTAACCAATCAGACAATCATTTTTCACGTCATGCCATCGAAATATGCTGGGAAACCGTTAGTAAACGCAACTTAAAACTGCAGCCAACACTCTAAGAGATGCAACACCAGCTTCTGGTCGCCTCTATTAGCAATGATTTGATCGTTTTTGGATAATGGTTCCTTCATGAAAGTCAAAGATCTCGAAAAGTTAATAAATTTAGGCTTTAAAATCGCTCAATTCGGAGTTGCGAGCTAGGAGATATGGCCTTTTAAATTCTGGTGCTGATGTAGTCTTCCCCCATGTCGTCGTTGCTTAGATGTTTCTGGTGCTTGTTATAGTCTTGTTGACTTCTTGTTGTCGTTGCTCTATCCAACAAAATCAAGGGTGGGAATGGGTGGAAAGCTCTTTTATCGTCCATCAATTTATAAATATTACTTCTCAAGGTCACTTACAGAACAAGAGAAAGAAAAAAAAAAATAACACATAGTAGTACTAAGTACTTCACATAATGTCAAATAAGACCTTTTCGCGTCCCACACTCACGGCTTAAACCTAATAAATCTTATTCAATCCAAGAATCCTATTTTTATCATTTTCCTTAAACCACCCAATTCTTTTATAAATCCTAACTCTTGATTTTTCCATTTAATCCTAATGTAGAACGAGACACTAGGATATGAAGATCCTAGCATCAAGAAAACCAAAATCCAAGCTCTGAATACCAATTTGTAACACCTCCAAATTTGGGCCTTTTATATAATAAAAAATCCTGTTTTTATTTCATAAAATCATCGTCCAAATTTTGGGAGTGTCACTGCTACATTTATTCTCATTAGAAAATAAATGCAAAGCAACAAAACAGTTTTAAAACCATTAAAGTCAAAATTAACTAAGTGGTCTAAAAGGTGTCCCATAAAAATAATACAACCAATTCTCAAAAAAATAAACAACAAAGTTCGACTTAAACTGAAATAGAAATTGTCTCTTGACTAGGTGGTTATTCGAAACGTCTCCTCACTCATAGCCAAATACCTTTACCAACCTACAAAAACAAATAGAAAAGAGACAAGAGAGACGAACTCCCAAAAATCAGATAAACTGAGTAATTCCAACTCCATCCCGTAAAATAAATAATTTTAGTTTGAAAACGTTTTGAGTACACAAAATTAGTAATTAAACAACACGTATGAATTTAATGATTCCATTATTAAACTTATCACATAAGATCAATATTAATTAAGTGAGGGAAAGAGAACGCTAAGGGTCGCGCGTAACTCTTGAGAATGGCCAAGGAAGATGAGTACAGAATGTCCCTAGTGTGCACACCCCTCACTAATTGACTATATATGGGTTTCCGCGACCGTGCACCAATAGAATTAGGAGGAAGATTAAGCAGAAAGTTTAATACAGAATAATAGAAACCTACTAGAATCCTAACGGGTCTCCACTAAAGTGCACCGATAGAACAATATCTAGAAGGACAGCCTGTTCCTAACCCTTACGGACTTTTCCCTCTGAGATTACACTTTACGTTCTTAATATTTTAGTAAGGTCGAAACACAAATAAGTAAACATAGATGACCAGATACCTATAGTTTGTCATTTTCCATTATATGGCATGAATCGCCATTATATTTAATACCATCATCAATCATAACCTCATATATGACACAATCTAACAATTAATTTCCAATGGGTTACCCATAATCAAGCTTACACCAAACTTACAGAGTCTCACTTCCATCAACTCACAAGATAAAATCGATCAAATAAGTTGCACTAATCGTAAAGTCAAGGTTTGCGATAATAAGAAACATGCTTTAATAATATCACTGTACTCGTAATAATAACTACTGCTAATAGCTACATATGCTTATAATTTGAAATCAAACAACTCATATACACAACAATTAATCTCTCTATCACATAATAACACATAGACATGTCCAGAATACTTTTTCTAACAGGACCTAAAGATGATGGACATTGAAAATTACCTTCTAACATTCGAATCAAAACTAACTATTTCTCGGGTGGTCCACTGACATAGATTTTGTCTACAAATTAAACAATAAAGACCCTACATTAATCTTCTGTATAACAAAGTTAGTGTTCAAAATGCACAACAAAAATGAACTTCATCCATATCAAACTCCAAAGGACAAAGTGCACTACATCCCACTGAAATCATTAAATCCAAGAATCAAAGGTGCCTAACTAAAATTATCTTTCTTTGGTTAATGAGACAAAACAACAAAATAAATATGACATGCTTCCCATAATTACTGCAACGGAATTATTCTTTTTTTTTTTTTTAATTTATAAATCATTTGCACTTAATAATGAAAATAAGAAAAACATGGGGAAGGAAGTGAGAAAGTTGGGAGTTAGAAGCAGGAGGATAGAGGACACAACCTCAATGACTAGAAAGGAAGAGTGCAAGAGAAAGTAGTGCAAACTACTAGAAGAACAAGTCAGTTCCCATGACTCCCAAGCACGCAGGTTAGGGAGGAGAGTAGCACACCGGTTGATTCGGGTTCATCGACTCAAGAACACCTTAGCGAGGCTTTCACTGCTTGAGATTTGATGGTGGTTGTTGCTTGACGGCAGCGAGAACGAGAAAATGAGGAAGACACCTTTTGGGTGAAAGCATATAACGACACTTTAAGGTTTTGAGGTACTTATACCTTAATTATGATTAGGGTTTTAGTTAGTCTATAACAAATAAATAAAAACAAAATATATGTTTTATAATCTTATTTATTTTAAATCATATACGTAGTACTCCTTTACTTAACTATGAAAATCCACTAAAAATACTAAAAAATTTATCAAAAATAATACCTACAAATTCAGGGTGTTACATCTACTCCTCCTAAAAGCAAAGTTCGTCCTCGAACTTTAAAGTTAGTTTTCAGATTAAATTCACCGAAAAGGATCACAAATTGGGATATTACATCTACTTCACCTTAATAACAAAGTTTTAAATTTAGATTTCACTTTTGCATAAGTTCCACAAATAGAAAAACTTCGGGGAATTACACTCACCTCCTAAAAGAAAAGTTCGTCCTTGAACATTAATGTTAGCTCCCATAATAGATATTCGAGACAACAAAATCTCGGATATTACATTTACTACTCCTTAAAAATAAGGTTGTCCCCTCACATGATCAATTTTAATTACTAAATCAATATATAGCCAACCGGACAAGGCACAATGGCCAAGGTCGGCCATCTGCGTGCACAACCTACAAGTAGCACACACAGGCATTGGGCCTTGTGCCGTACTGTGCTGTTGCGCCTAGCCAAAGGCCATGGGCCGCTGACGTTGTTTGCTTGTGCACCGCTTGGCTCATGGGCCTTGCGCGCTTGACTCATGGGCCACATCATTGCTCGCCCCTTCTCGTATTTGTGTCTAAGGCCTTACGACCATTATTTATCGTATAGTACTTGACGATCCAATGTCGTACGATACAATTATTTATACGTCCTGGCCTATGAATATACACAATACGATATACCATTACGATCCTACGACTTATCGTATAATTATGTTTTCCGAACTAAACTTCCGATTAGCCATTAAATAAATTTTCAATTCATTTATTCGGGCGATCCATTATATGCCATTAATGTGACCTTGTACGTTCAGTCAAGAGTAAGTTGTGAGACTAATAAGGATTAGAACTCATTGATTGGATACATTGCTCCAGCTAGCTGTTCCGATCACTTGATCTTACTGAATTAATTATCTATTACTATATACTAAAAGAGACACCAGGAATGACACGTGTCATTTCCTGGTGAAAAATTTTCCCGCCAAAAACTCTTTCCTAAAAAGACATATTTACTTTATTCTTATTTTATTTTCTCTCCTTTTGTATAAATGTTTATATATGGAAAAAAATATGGGATTATGGAATATGCCATTATTAAAATTTTGGTAAAATTTTAGTCAAACTGTCATGTCAATAATAGAAAATATTTTTAATCGATATTTTGGTCAAATTAGCATATTAAATACATCAAATATTTTAGTCAGATCATCATATTAAACATATAAAATATATAATACGTAGTATGTTAAAATATGTTAAAATGAGTACATTCGAGATTATTAATTACGCAATAGATTTAAGGGATAAATAAATCAATTAAATTTTTTATAAAAAGATGGTCAAATAATAATTTTTAAATATTCATGCGTGCACGGGACCTAATCATATTGCGGGTGAATGACATATGAACAGCAACATGTTCGTGGGTGAACAGCAATATGAACCTTGGTATTAGACTAATGCACCTTGGTTGAATGACATATTTCCTTCGGTCTCCCACTTGTCCTTTAGACAAGTGTGCATTCGCATTCCTTTGTCTCTTAGTGTTACTTACTGAACGTATGGTAAGATCCAAGCCATCTATATTTGGTCCACAAGTGTTTATCGAATTACTGAGGTCAATTGTTAAACTTTTACAGAAGGTTAAGCCTTAACCATTTCGAGCGCAGCCATGCATTTTCACAGTATCTAACTCTCTTAGAGGCTTTGTTACACAACAACACCATATCTTATCAAATATAGGAAGACAATCCCTTCTTGTAACTTATGAAAGACTTACTTTGCTTCATAATAAGCCTGAATACGACTTTTATTGTCTCCTTTTACAATGCCACGTTTAGCGAGCATCAAAGCGAACTAATTCTCAAACAAGTAATTATAAGTACTCATGTTTCGAGGAATGATTCTAATCACCATTAATGAGAACGACTTATGGCATGAATTTAATCTCTTAAAGTGTTCGATCTTATGGTCAATTCGATACGAATTCCAATAAGTATCTATGCAAAAGATTTATGACATCCAAGTCTCGTTTAGTTCAAGAAACTGAACTATAAATCTACTTGTAATCAAATCTCCATTTGTGATTGTTCGTCCATCCGTTTAATGTTCTGGATTAGGGATCCTTTGTGAAACTGAACTATAAATCTACTTACGTCCTGCACAGGCTGTTTTATTCTCTTGTATTATTTTATTTTGGATTTTGAATGTAGTTTTAGGCCTTTGACTAATTCCGTTTAGAAATCGCCAAAAACCCAAACTTGGTCCGATTTATCGAAAAGCGTAACCACTAGATCTGACTTGATATTTGACAATCCCACCCCCAAGGGGAGCCAAATTCTAGGGTCATGATGAGTGACATTTATGTCGCTCATATGGTTATAATTTAGGCATTATTCGAGTCGTTTTATTCTATATTTAGCATTTTTAGTCTTTATTTTTCTTAATTGTCATTTTTATTATTTATAGTTTAATTTAGCGCTTTTAGCTTTTTTTTTTTTTTTTGGCAAATAGATATTGTATTCATTACCCATATTTGAGATATTACAAGCAAGACTACACTACACAGCAACAAAGACCAACAAACAAATCAGAAGGCAAGCTAAGCCTTATTGAACTCTACCAGCAACACAGAACAAAATCTGCCTAACCACAACTGGAACATGTTCCAGTTTATCACTAAACAACTTGGAATTCCTCTGAATCTAGACTGCATACACAGTCTCAATAAAAGCAACACTACATTTAACACTATTTAATCTAGTGCTTCTACTCTTCTTAGCAACCCATCTAAGTTCCTCCTGCCAAGAAAGGCATCCCCTAACTACACCAAGTTCCTGCAACACTGCTGTCCAAATTTCATTGGCATAACTACACTCAAAAAAGAGATGACAAAGAGTTTCATCATGGACCTGACACAACCCACAACTGCTCTGAATAGGCAGGTTCCAACTGATAAGCCTATCTTTTGTAGCTAATATGTTCTGCACAGCAAGCCAAACAATGAATGTACTTTTGGGTCTAGCTCTACTATTACATATGTGAGGGGGTCGAAAAAGCACGAGGCTAATGCGTGACCTCGCCCCTTGTGGGTGTGACGTTTCTTTTTGTCAAATCAAGTGTAATTGGATTTCCTGTGAGTTTACACCCAATTGACTAGTAATATAGGAGCCGCCATTCAATTTTTAACGACAATGAGAAAAACTGACAAAACCCGGTTATCGTGACATAAAGGGAGTGCAATTATGTTTGACCACGACGGCCGTAGGTTCCCTTATGATCCCTGGTGTGGGGATCTCTCAACATACACCCGCAAGGTAGAGATTGAGGGTTCGGGGGACTGTAACTACCGAGAGGAGTACTCGCTCTTCGATAATTCCAGAGGCAAGATATCCTTACTAGCTCAGCATAAATAATTGAAGGGACATGCGTTAACTATTAAACTAATCTGAGTTGATTTTAACAATATGCAACAAATAATACTAGATCGATCGCGATTATCTGATTTAGATTGTTTTAAGGGACCTAGCATGATAATCCAATTTCCCAACATATTATCTTTATTAGGCGTCACAGAACAATCAGATTTAATTAGTTTAACAGTTCATAAAAGGGCGAGGAAAGCAATTAAACCATGGAAGAGGGACACATTACGACGCACCCTTGAGAGGTGCGTCACGGTTCTTAGAAAACTAACCACTTTGACTTTGCTATTTCTCCTTTTATTTAACGAATCTCAAGTAATGGGACAGGACACGTTCTGTTCGATTTATGGATCGATTGCGACAGAACGCGTGATCAGTTTTTGCAGCGTGAGGCTTAGGCTTAGGGGTTTAGAGTCAATACTCAGAATAATAATTGTGTGTTGTTGTGTTTCACGTCGAACTTAGGGCCCTATTTATAGAAAAGAGTTCGTGGAAAGATAGAATTGTAGAACTCTAATCCACGAAGAATTAGGAAAGAACACGTCCCAGGTATTTTCAGCGCCCAGGGCTGGGCGTCAAAGATTTCGGCGCCCAGCTCTGGGCGTTGAAAATAGGATCCAGGCAATTTCAGCGCCCAGGGCTGGGCGTTGAAATTGATGTTTGGGCCGTTTCTTTGTCAGATTCGGACTCTTAGAATCCGGAGTGTATGAGACTTAATCGAGTCTTTTAATGCGTATTAATTTTATGACGGGATGCGTCTGGACCCGTTACGAACTCTAGGCTCGTTAGGATTTTAATTAATACGTAATTCTTATTTTCGAATCGTATTAGGAATAGGATTCTCTCGCAATTTCTATCTCATTTAGGATTTATGTTGGAGTGCAACACCTAATTCTGACAGGTTTCTATCTTTTATAACTTGCCACTTTTAACAACTACCCATTACGACAGTTACTATTTTTAGCAGGTTTCCATAAATAGCAGATTTCTATAAATAACAGGTTTCGGGTGAAATGAAAAGGGTGATTGAGATTCGTTATTTTATAGGAGATGCGTTGTCAAGTGGAGATTTATGTTCTCATCATCGAACCTTCCCTTTCGGAAATGGGGACAAAAGTAGGTGTTTACAGTTAGCCCCCACTTTGACTGAGTCTTGGAGTAAGACGATGGTCAAAGTACTAGACGGAGTGTGTCACACAAGTCATGGTGACCTGTTTTACGAGGGTCTCACGAGCCCCCGAGTGATAACATTTGACTTAAGGGTCATCACTTGAAGTGTCGACATATCCCTCACGTATCATTGGGATTTGTCAACGGATAGTATAGAATACTCCCTCACTTTGTCATTGGAAGTATCTAAAGAGGCGTAGGAACTCCCTCACTTTGTCATTGGGAGTAGCTACTGATGTTTTCGAAATCAAAGCTATAAAGTGTAATTGGGCCTGGCCAAGCCCAATCACGAGGTAAAAATGTTTTTAAAGATTATCATTTTCAGGGTTAGCTAAACGAGAAAACCCCCTTATTTTTATGTAAAACGAAGGAAAATCCAGCACATCGTTCTTTTTTTGAAAAACGGAAAACCAATCCTTTAATTTTTTTGAAAAAAGGAAAACTACTCACATCGTTCTTTTTTGGAAAAACGGAAAACCAATCCTTTAATTTTTGGAAAAAAAGGAAAACTACTCACATCGTTCTTTTTGGAAAAACGGAAAACCAATCCTTAAAAAAAGGAAATCTACTCACATCGCTTTTTTTTGGAAAAACGGAAAACCAATCCTTAAAAAAGGGAAAGCTACTAACATCGCTTTTTTTGGAAAAACGGAAAACCAATCCTTAAAAAATGGAAAGCTACTCACATCGCTTTTTTTGGAAAAACGGAAAACCAATCCTTTAAAAAGGGAAAGCTACTCACATCGCTTTTTTTGGAAAAAACGGAAAACCAATCCTTTAAAAAAAAGGGAAAGCTACTCACATCGCTTTTTTGGAAAAAACGGAAAACCAGGAAAAGTTATTGCTGCAGCGACTAAGGACCTGCGCGGTTAGTGACGCAGACCCCGCCCGCTGAAGGTGGGCGAGCCTGTTTTTTTGTTTTTTGAAGAAGTTATTTTCTTTCGAGGGATGCTCGGATTTAGTTGCAACCTGAATGTGGGTTGACAACGTGCTTAGACGGACCATTGTCTTGTGGTCATCATCTTTCATGGTTTTGAGCTAGTTTTTACGGCTCAATTTTGCCACTACTCGGTCTTTGATCAGAGGACCATGTACAAGTATCGACGGCGACCTTTATTCTGAGGTCGAAATCCGTTTTTTTTCTTTTGAGATTATCCAAACATGGGACTGTGTATAGAGTAGTCCGGGAACATGATTTTATCTTTGCATACTTTCTTTTAAGATATTTTTTTTCTTTCGAGCCACCAAGCACTCGTGCTTGGCGGTCAGTTCTTGTCAAAGAGGTTCTTTGGGGATACGCATTTTGTAATGTCCTTGATTGTGTTTGGGATCGTGCTCGTAAGTGCGAGCGATCTTCGTAGTGGTGTGCTACTCTTGACAAAGTCGTGAGGTGCGACTTTCAGTAAGGAAATCGGCAATTTTCGAGTCGAATGGATGCGGCAGGGCCAAATAGAAGTTAGGGCCTTTTTTTAGCCTGGGTTCATTTTCAGAGCCCAGGCCTTAGCGTTGAAATAATTCACGCCCAGGTGGGGCGTTGAAAGTGTTGTTTGGGCTGGTCTTTTGATGACACAGTTGGCCTCTTGTTCATTCATTTATTTCACTTGGAAGTTCTATGTATTCTCTTCTCTTTTGTTTTTTTCTTTATTTTTAGAACGTGATGATTTTCTTGAGAAGCCGTAGCCGATTGGTGGACTACGGTGCTTGTCGCTTTGGGGCGATTATTTTAAGGAACTGTTGCTCTTTAAGGCGTACAATTATTTCAACAGTTGGGCGAGTCTGTATGGCCCGAGGAATATACCTTGTGGCGTAAGACTTTGATCGCTCTTGTTGTTGTATATTTTTCCTTTTGAACGCGTTCGTGAATGTTCGATACTTAGAATGATGATATGTATGTGCGAACGAGCGTTCATAGAATGGCCGTTGTGTGCGGTCCGTCAGTTTGCTTGAATAATTTTTTTTTTGAGCAATGAATGATTTTGAATAGTTTGCTTAGAAGCTTGATAGGGTTCAGGCCCATTCATGAAGTGGGCTCAAACATCGTGCCCTTTCAATTGTTCAAACATTTGCTTTGAGATTTTTTATTTTGCTATGGTTGTTTCGTAGCTTGGAGCCCCCAAGTATGCATGTTGGGATGCTTCCTTTTGGCGTACGATTTTTGTAGGTTCTTTCGAGAAAGATGCCTTGGGGTTCCGCTCGTGTAGGTGCGAGCTATACCTCCCGTGGTAGGTAATATTTCGCTAACTTTAATCCTTAATGTAGAAGTCGTGTGGCTTGCATTTTGAATTTGGGCGATAAGTAGTCTTTGCCTCTTTTACACATGCTCTTTGGTCGCGCCTGTATTAGTGCAATATGCCTTACTCTCTTTCTTAGACTTGTACCGTGGGATGGTTGAACTTATGGTGCGACGTAGGCTTGTGTGGCCTAACCGCATGTATTAGAACATTTCTCCAGGTGTTGGGATATCATTATTATTTTTTGCATTGGAGTACTTCATCACGCCTCGTTCAGGTGCTCGAACAAGTGTAGCACCTTCTGTGTGGGCGTGCACGGTTTATTATTTCGTTCAATGCAAGGATTCATAGATGTTTCTTTCTTTTTATTTTCTTATATATCCTTGATTTTTCTTTCGCTTTTGCTTTGGAACGACTTAGACTGTGTAACGGGTGCTTGTAGGGCGAGCTTTATGTGCAGTAGTTTGATCGGAGTTTGGGTGACTCGCGATTTTTAGTTACCCTTGTTAGTGGGGTGACTTTATATACTCTAAGTAGTGCTTAGAATTTGGGAGGGGTTGTAGCCATTCTAAGGTTCGTTTTACACGATTAAAGCTTAGGATTGTGCCCGTATGACATATGTATAGCATTAGCGTCGAGAATTTGTGATGAATTCGTCATTTCGAGCATTTTTAGAGTGTTTTTATCAAGCCCCCAATTGTAGCTACGGGATTGTCTTGGTGCTATAATGCTTGGTGTAGACACCTACTTTTGTCCCCATTCCCGAAAGGGAAGGTTCGATGATGAAAACGTAAATCTCCACTTGACAACGCATCTCCTATAAAACAACGAATCTCAATTCCCCTTTTCATTTCACCCGAAACCTGTTATTTATAGAAACCTGCTATTTATGGAAACCTGCTAAAAATAGTAACTGCCGTAATGGGTAGTTGTTAAAAGTGGCAAATCATAAAAGATAGAAACTTGTCAGAATTAGGTGTTGCACTCCAACATAAATCCTAAATGAGATAGAGATTATGAGAGAATCCTATTCCTAATATGATTCGAAAATAAGAGTCACGTATTAATTAAAATCCTAATGAGCCTAGAGTTCGTAACGGGCCCAGACGCATCCCGTCACAAGGTTAATACGCACTAAAAGACTCGATTAAGTCTCAAACACTCCGGATTCTAAGAGTCCGAATCTGACAAAGAAACGGCCCAAACATCAATTTCAACGCCCAGCCCTGGGCGCTGAAATTGCCTAGATCCTATTTTCAACGCCCAGAGCTGGGCGCCGAAATCTTTGACGCCCAGGCCTGGGCGCTGAAAATACCTGGGACGTGTTTTTTCCTAATTCCTCGTGGATTAGAGTTCTACAATTCTATCTTTCCACGAACTCTTTTCTATAAATAGGTCCTTAAGTTCGACGTGAAGAGGAAAACAACACACAATTATATTTCTGAGTATTGACTCTGAACCCCTAAGCCTAAGCCTCACACTGCAAAATCGATCACGCGTTCTGTCGCAATCGATCCATAAATCGAACAGAACGTATCCCGTCCCATAATTTGAGATTCGTTAAATAAAAGGAGAAATAGCAAAGTCAAAGTGGTTAGTTTTCTGAGAACCGTGACGCACCTCTCAAGGGTGCGTCGTAATGTGTCCCTTTTCCATGGTTTAATTGCTTTCCTCGCCCTTTTATGAACTGTTAAACTAACTAAAATCTGATTGTTCGATCACGCTTAATAAATATGATATTTTTGGGAAATTGGATTATCATGCTAGGTCCCTTAAAACAATCTAAATCAGATAATCGCGCTCGATCTAGTACTATATGTTGCATATTGTTAAAATCAACTCAGATTAGTTTAATAGTTAACGCATGTCCCTTCAATCATTTATGCTGAGCTAGTAAGGATATCCTGCCTCTGGAGTTATCGAAGAGCGAGTACTCCTCTCGGTAGTTACAGTCCCCCGAACCCTCAATCTCTACCCTGCGGGTGTACGTTGAGCGATCCCCACCACCAGGGATCACAAGGGAACCTACGGCCGTCGTGGTCAAACATAATTTCACTCCCTTTATGTCACGATAACCAGGTTTTGTCAGTTTTTCTCATTGTCGTTAAAAACTGAATGGCGACTTCTATATTACTAGTCAATTGGGTGTAAACTCACAGGAAATCCAATTACACTTGATTTGACAAAAAGAAGCTTCACACCCACGAGGGACGAGGTCACGCATTAGCCTCGTGCTTTTTCGACCCCCTCATAGTGGCGACTCCGCTGGGGAAAGTGAAGGAAATACTCGTGTTTATTTCCGCTAGTTAATCAAAATAGCCGAAGGGTAATCAAAATAGCCGAAGGGTGAAATGATCCTACCCCGCGTTTATTTCCCCATCAAGTTGGGACGACCTGAAAATCAGCATATTAATGTGAACGGGCAGAACCGCATAACGAATCTTGGCTCCCTTGGTTTTTCATCTCGGGAGTTGGGACTAAGGATACCCATCGCCAACCGGGGGGTGCATACGCTTCGAATGTTGTCCACTCGGCACTTTCGCTAGTAGTACACCCGTCCCAAACCCAATCGCTCGCCCACTAGGTCCCTCTCGCCTGCACGCCCCCTTGGCTTGCACTTGCGGGTTGGCCTTCTGGAACGAAATTCGTCTGTTGAAAGCACTACCCCGACCGGGGCATGTGGTGGATCTGCGATAGAAGCGGTACCAAGCCAGGCGCAAATAACTACCCATAGAAGCCTATCATAAACTACATGACATATTATTATTGCCTCATGATGGAATGTTAGTTATGTGTAGCGAAATATATGATTGTGTGTGACAAACTATCCTAGAAAAACCAACGACCTTAAAAATTTCCCAAACATTCATAAACCAATTGGCCAAAGAGTTATACCGAAATACGTGTTCCGCAAACCCGAACGATCGCCACAAAAATAAGCGACGCTCGGGATGGCCTGTAACGAATCCCACAAACGCTGCACAACGCGTAAAGGACGTTATTAGGCAAACACGCAAAATCGAAGTCGCATAAACAAAAGTAGACGCAAACAGAAAACGAGAACCAGCCAGGGACGCATTTTCAACGCCCCTGGCTGGGCGCCAGAATTTCTCACGCCTTACGCTGGGCGCTGAAGTTGCTGCTTGGCCTTCTGGTCAGGCGCAGCAGCCTCGGTGCCCGCGCAAAAGGAAAATACGTAGCACAAAAAAAAACCGTTCGTAAAAAGAATTGCTACGAGGGCGTAAGAAAAGCACTCGGTTCTAAAAGCGACTCATAAAAAAGAATAACTCTTTGCGTCGTTGTTAGGCCTCCTACGACGACAATGCTCGGCATCAAAACCGAACATGCTAATAATTATGAATGTCACATGGGCAAAGTATTCAAAAATAATGTTCAAATGAAGTTTTTTAAAAAATAATGTTCGAATAAAAAGTAAATCCGAGTCTAGACTAGGCTATGCCAAAGTACAATCTGAATCCTAAAGTCTTAGTTGTCTTATCCATAGAATCGGTCCTAATGCTTGGTGTCGTTCTGCAAGTTAAAAGGTTAAACCATATTGAGTCTCCCTTCCTAACATTTAAATCAATAAGCACCCATATGTAATTGTCATCCCTTGCTAAGAATCTACGGTCTCAATACTCTCTCCCACCAATAAAAATAATATATTATAGTATTTGCAAAATGGAAACAGTCACATTCTGAAAATCATTCCCCCATAGTCGCACAACCCCCAAAGTGAACCTAAGATGTCAATACCATTGGCAAGAAAAATTAATGGCCTCAAGGCTTATGATCACATTGGGTCACGACCATCATAGTCCTCTCGAGCCACTCGCTCCTTGAAATACTCCTAAGTACGGACTAAAAGATTTTCCATCAATGCAACATGACCGACCATGAAAATACCCAAATCGGCATACCATAAGGCTACCATTGGGGTAAAGCAATACACACTAAGAGAGAAGCCGCACTAATGATTCTAGCCTTGTAAAAATGGAAATTCGATCTCCCCAATTAACTACCTTGCCAACATTAACCAAAATGGCGCATGACAAATGAACACCCAAGGGTTAAAATCTAAAGTGTCAACCAACGAAAGTTATGGTCCAATTAGCCTAAGTCTGAGAGTCGCTTGGTCAAGTATTATAGGCTTACGCCACGTCATTATTTTAAGTCTAGGCCACCTCCTTATATTCATACCCGGGTTATAATCAGAAAGATTAATGAAAGTTTGAGTCTAAATCAAAACTTCCAATTAAATCCCGTAAAACCGGAATCTGAAAAGAAAAAAAAAATTATTTTCGATGTAATTCTTTCGTTAAATTTCAATAAGGTAAAAACAACATTTTGAATCTACGCTATTTGCACATTTTAAGAAATGACTAAATACGCTTGCAAAGTAATTTAAAAGTCCACCCTAGGCCTACTAAAGCTAAAGGTCCACCCTAGGTCCGCTAAAATTAAAGGTCCACTATAGGCCTACCAAACGAGGCTCACTCAGTCTCGCCTCGTGACTCAAAGACCACAACCATCTACCTTTTAGCCCAAATAAAAAATTTGAAGGATTTATGTTGGGGGGAGAAATCCCAAGCAAAGAAAGAAAAAAGAGAAAGAGAAAAGGGAGAGCGAAAAGAGCGAGCCATGGAATACTTATCCCGTACCTCCCAAAGTGCAACATTTACCCAAGTAAACGAAGGAAAAGAATCGAGTCAACCAATCCAAATCATAAGATTCTACGACATCTACCCTTTCCAATCCTTATGTTCTTAGACGCTTTCGCTCTGGGGCCCTTATTCAGCTCATTTAACCCATCCATGTTCTCATTGCCATAACCCAAGAAACCATTACCTCGACTCTTGTTCTCGAACTTGTTGTCAACCGCAAACCACGCACGGCCATTGACGCGTGCGTAATGCCCATCATTTCCAAAGACCAAACCTGCTCTTACATCACCATTAGCATAAGGACCATATAACTTGTTTGGATACATCCTAAGCCGTCCCCATGCTATTCATTGGCCTTGGTTGATGTAATCCTCATGCTTGACCAATACCTATACAACTTATCCCAACTCATTCAACCCATCTTTCAAGCCGTCTTGAGTCACAAATAAAAAAGGAAGACAAATGAAAAGTGCAAAAAATAAAAAAAAATAAAATAAAAGAAAAAGGAACTTTGCAAAGCGCCTCTAAAAGTTAGTCTAAAAAGAAAAAGAAGCATTTAGCGCACCAAAAAAAAGATCCGCCCAGAAATCATTTTCAACGCCCACAGCTGGGCGCCGAAATCTTTAGCGCCCCAGCCTGGGCGCTAATTCTCTCTGTTTGCTAAAATTTGTCCAGAAGTGCTCGTCATTTTATCCGCACATACACGGAACAATAACGAACACTTGGGGGGGTACAGCACGTATTCAGATATACGTACCACAAAAAAAATACATGTACTCAATCAAAAAAAATATAAAATTTTTTTTTGGCTTACAGCAAGGCAGTAGATTGAAATAATAATAAACTTCACTTATTCTACCGTTTCAAATAATATGTTTCCACCTCATAACGTACTTGTTTAAAATCGGCATTCTAAGAAACCATTTTCTAGGCTAAGAACTACGTAAGACCTGATTCCAAATTAAATCTATTTAAGGCGGATACGTAGGCAATCCGTGATTCGGTCCAACCAATTTGCAAAAATATTAAAGCCTATAGAAAAACAAGAATAAAAAATAGAAGTCCCTTATTGAAATTTAATTACTTGCAACCCAAGTCGAAAGAAAAATTCAAGTCAAAGGAAGAATCCAAGTCATCAAGATGCCAAAATTAATGAGCACACATCGAAAAATAATAAGGGCACGTACCCTTGCCAGAAGGAGCACTCACACTCCTAGGCACTTAGCCAAGACTCAAAAAGATCGCTTTGCCTCAATTGAATGGGGGCTAGCGCAAACGTCCATGACCTCTAAAGTACTCGACTTGACCCTCCCTAAAGCGAACTAACTCACTTAAAGACCTTCTTTTACCACTAGACATAGTCGTTCACTTAAAGACCTTCTTTCACCACTAGACACAGTCATAGTCGCCAACAAGTAGTAAAGGCAGTAAGCTTGCAATGAAGAGGATTGCTCTACGGCATCACCCCATCGTTCCTTCGAACTCAGGGCACCCGTTCATGGTAATTCGAATGCTTGCCAATCCCCTTTGAAAAAAAATCAGACATTGTCAATAGGACTTGGCACCTAACCAAGGCTCACCCTACTCAGACATATGACACGGGCATCTAAAATCGAAATCTGAAAGCATCATTAATGGGGAGACATAACAACAACTGGGGGCTAAAAAATTGAAATGAAAGAGCTAGGGAAAGAACTAAGTATACCTTGACCTTTTGTGCAGACATACACCAAGTAAATCTAAGTCTATTTGAAAACGGTTTATATTCCCGCAATTTTGGAAAAGATGGCCCTAAAATCCTAAAGCATATGCCAAACGGGCACAAGTATATCTTGACGCCTGCACCTTAGCTTCCAGCAAATCCTTAGACAGCATTCCAAAAATCGTAACAGTATTTTTGATTCACTCGTGTAATCCTGTACGAACCCTTCTATAAGTCAACTTACTTAGGACACCGCGGATTGTACACAGTAGGATTCGTATTTTAAATAATTTTCAAATAATTTTCAAAGACTTTTTCGAACATAATAAAGTGTCGTTGGTTTAATCTAAGTATGCGTTTATCCCGATGTTGCAAGTGAGTCAAAAAGATTTCTAAATATGATTATGGGTAAAGAAAGGCACCTAGCTTTTGGCCAAGGCATACTACAACATGTGACTACCTTGACCATGGCAATGTCGCACAATATGACATTTACAAGAGAAGTAGCAAAATCACTACTCGAACGTACCTCGCACTAAAACGAGTCTGGTTCAAACTATTCGTGATCCATGTCACCATGAATGCATAAAAACGTATGCCAAGCATTATAGCACCAAGCCAATCCCGTAGCTACAGTTGGGGGCTTGAGAAAAACACTCTAAAAATGCTCGAAATGACGATTTTATCGCAAATTCTCGACGCTAATGCTATACATACGTCATAGGGGCACAATCCTAAGGTTTGATCATGTAAAACGAACCTTAGAATGGCTTCAACCCCTCCCAAATTCTAAACACTACTTAGAATACATAAAGTCACCCCACTATCAAGGGTAACTGAAAATCGCGAGTCACCAAAACTCCGATCACACTACTGCACATAACGCTCGCCCTACAAGCGCCCGTTACACAGTCTACCTCGTTCCAAAGCAAAAGCGAAAGAAAAAATCAAGGATAAGAACTGTCAAAATATACCCAGAAATCATTTTCAACGCCCAGAGCTGGGCGCCAATATCTTTAACGCCCCAGCCTGGGCGCTGAATCTTTCTGCTAGCCAAGTTTTGCCCAGATATAAAAATAAGAAAGAAACACCTATTACTCCTCGCATCGAACGAAGTAATAAGCCGTGCAAACCCACGCAGAAGGTGCTACACTTGTTCGAACACCTGAGCGAGGCATGATGAAGTACTCCAATGCAAAAAATAATAATGATATCCCAACACCTGGAGGAATGGTCTAAGACACGCCGTTAGGCCACACAAGCCTACGTCGCACCATATGTTCAACCATCCCACGGTACAAGTCTAAAAAAGAGAGTATGGCATATTGCACTAATACATCGCGACCAAGAGCATGTGTAAAAGAGGCAAAGACTACTTATCGCCCCAAATTCAAAATGCAAGCCACACGACTTCTACATTAAGGATTAAAGGTAGCAAAATATTACCTACCACAAAAGGGATAGCTCGCACCTACACGAGCGGAACCCCAGGGCATCTTTCTCGAAAGAACCTACAAAAATCGTACGCCAAAAGGAAGCATCCCAACATGCATGCTTGGGGGCTCCAAGCTACGAAACCACCATAGAAAAATAAAAAAAAGTCTCAAAGCAAATGTTTGAACAATCGAAAGGGTACGATGTTTGAGCCCACTTCATGAATGGGCCTGAACCCTATCAAGCTTCTAAGCAAACTATTCAAAATCAGTCATTGCTCAAAAAAAAAAATGATTCAAGCAAACTGATTAATGGACCGCACACAACGGCCATTCTATGAACGCTCGTTCGCACATACATATCATCATTTTAAGTATCGAACATTCACGAACGCGTTCGAAAGGAAAAATATACAACAACAAGAGCGGTCAAAGTCTTACGCCTCAAGGTATGTTCCTCGGGCCATATAGACTCGCCCAACTATCGCAATAACCGTACGCCTAAAGAGCAAACAGTTCCTTAAAATAATCGCCCCAAAGAGACAAGCACCGTAGTCCACCAATCGGCTACGGCTTCTCAAGAAAATCATCACGTTCTAAAAAAAAAAAAAAAAAGAGAAGAGAATACATAGAACTTCCAAGTGAAATAAACGAATGAACAAGGGGCCAACTGTGTCATCAAGAAACCTCGCCAGAAATCATTTTCAGCGCCCAGAGCTGGGCGCCGAAATCTTTAACGCCCAGGAATGGGCGTCGAAAATGATCCCAGACCCAAAAAAGGGCCCCTGACTTCTATAGGGCCCTGCTGTATCCGTTCGACTCGAAAATTGCCGATTTCTGAAAGTCGCACCTCACGGCTTTGTTAAGAGTATCCCAAACACGATCAAGGACATTACAAAGTGCATATCCCCAAAGAATCTCCTTGACAAGAACTGACCGTCAAGCACGAGTGCTTGGGGGCTCGAAAGAAAATATATATTTAAAAAAAAAGGAGTATGCAAAGTTAAAACAATATTCCCAGACTACGCTGTACAAAGTCCCGTGTTTGAATAATCTCAAAAGATGAAACCAGATTACGACCTCAAGACAAAGGTCGCCGTTGATACTTATACAATAGGACCCAAGTGGTGGCAAAATCGAGCCATAAAGACTAGCTCAAAACCACGAAAGAAGATGACCACAAAACAATGGTCCGTCTAAGCACGTTGTCAACCCACATTCAGGTTACAACTAAATCCGAGCATCCCTCGAAAGAATTCCCTCCTGCGAGAATGAATAAGAAAAGAAATTCTCAAAGAAATCACGAGAACAAATGAAATAGGGACTTGCCCACCTCGATCGGGCAAGATCGCGCCACGAACTGCGCGAGTTCCAAATAGAAAAAACGAATTCATGGGCGTCCACCCTTAGCGGACAGGGCTCGCCCACCTTCAGCGGGCGGGGTCTGCGTCACTAGCCGCGCAGGTCCTCAGTTTTCGAAAAATAAGTCTTCAAATTTAAAATAGGCTCGCCATCTTCAGCCGGCGGGGTCTACGTCACAAACCACGTAGGTCCTTATTTTCAAAAAGCACAAACAAATTTCAAAATAGATTCGTCCACTTCTATCGGACGGGGTGTCCACCCTTAGCGGACAGATTCGCCATCTTTAGCCGGCGGGGTCTACGTCACAAACCGCGTAGGTCCTTATTTTCAAAATTTCAAAAATAGATTCGTCCACTTCTATCGGACGGGGTGTCCACCCTTAACGGACAGGCTCGCCATCTTTAGCCGGCGGGTTCTGCGTCACTAACCGCGCAGGTCCTTAGTCGCTGCAGCGATAACTTTTTCTGGTTTTCCATTTTTCCAAAAAAGAACGATGTGAGTAGCTTTCCTTTTTTCCAAAGATTGGTTTTCCGTTTTTTCCAAAAAAGAACGATGTGCTGGATTTTCCTTCGTTTTACGTCCCATAAAAACAAGGGGGTTTTCTCGTTTAGCTAACCCTGAAAATGAGAATCTTCAAAAACATTTTTTACCTCGTGATTGGGCTTGGCCAGGCCCAATTACACTTTATAGCTTTGATTTCGAAAAACATCTGTAGCTACTCCCAATGACAAAGTGAGGGAGTTTCTACACTTCTTTAGATCCTTCCAATGACAAAGTGAGGAAGTTTCTATACTATCCGTTGACAAATCCCAATGACACGTGAGGGATATGTCGACACTTCAAGTGATGACCCTTAAGTAAAATGTTATCACTCGGGGGCTCGTGAGACCCTCGCCAAAACAGGTCACTATGGCTTGTGCGACGCACTCCGTCTAATACTTTGACCATCGTCTTAGTCCAAGACTCAGTCAAAGTGGGGGCTAACTGTAGACACCTACTTTTGTCCCCATTCCCGAAAGGGAAGGTTCGATTATGAAAACGTAAATCTCCACTTGACAACGCATCTCCTATAAAATAACGAATCTCAATTCCCCTTTTCATTTCACCCGAAACCTGCTATTTATAGAAACCTGCTATTTATGGAAACCTGCTAAAAATAGTAACTTCCGTAATGGGTAGTTGTTAAAAGTGGCAAGTCATAAAAGATAGAAACCGGTCAGAATTAGGTGTTGCACTCCAACATAAATCCTAAATGAGATAGAGATTATGAGAGAATCCTATTCCTAATATGATTCGAAAATAAGAGTCACGTATTAATTAAAATCCTAACGAGCCTAAAGTTCGTAACGGGCCCAGACGCATCCCGTCACAAGGTTAATACGCACTAAAAGACTCGATTATGTCTCAAACACTCCGGATTCTAAGAGTCCGAATCTGACAAAGAAACGGCCCAAACATCAATTTCAACGCCCAGTCCTGGGTGCTGAAATTGCCTAGATCCTATTTTCAACGCCCAGAGCTGGGCGCCGAAATCTTTGACGCCCAGGCCTGGGCGCTGAAAATACCTGGGACGTATTTTTTCGTAATTCCTCGTGGATTAGAGTTCTACAATTCTATCTTTCCACGAACTCTTTTCTATAAATAGGGCCTTAAGTTCGACGTGAAGAGGAAAACAACACACAATTATATTTCTGAGTATTGACTAATCTCTTTTGAGCCTCCGTTCAAACTGTTCTTCCCTAAAATCTAAAATATCTTGAGTGTCGTCTAAGCTACGAATCTCAAGATGGATTTGAACGTGTCGGTGAACCAAGTAGAGGAACGACATTTGGAGTTCTTGTTCGTGTTCGTGATTCGTTGAACTAGGGAAAACACGCTACAAACGTAAGTCTGCTTGATATGTACTTTATACATGGTTCCTGTCTTTGGGGATTATTTGTTAGGTTATGAATAATACAATAATATAATTCATGCGGAAATACCATCAAGCCAGAATCCAAATTAATTTCCACATAGTCAATTAGCATAATTTAGGTTACATACAATGTGATGCGTACCTTCCCTAGCTGCTCCCGAACCGAACAAGAACAAGTCTTTAGAGCCCCAAACGTTGCCCCTCCGTAGAAATTCCACAGCACGTTCGGATCCGCCTTAGGTTCATCTAACTAGGACTTTACTTAAGGTTTTATGTATTCGGGTTAGGCTATATTATGTTCTCCCTTGAACACAATGAGAGTAAAGAATATGATTTTCAATGTAATTGATGTGTATAATTATGAGGGCCTAGCCTCATATTTATAGGGTAGGAAATAAGGAATTTGAGTCTTACTGGGAAGAGAATTACCAACCCTACTAGGATTGAAATTCTTATCCAATTAGAATTGTAACTTTAATTAAACTCTTAATTAAATCAACTCCAGTAGGACTAGGAATACTTAATCCAAGGTTACTTGGGATTTAAGCAATCAGACTTTTCTTGGAGCCCAACACGAAGCAATCCAACGCAGCCACAATGGGCCACGTTGGTGCGCGTGCCTGCCCAGGCCCAGCCATAGCCGCAGCTGGCCGAAGGCCCAGCGCGCTGCGGCCTTGCCTTGGCGGGCTTGCACTGCTGCTGCTTTGCTTGTTTGGTGCGGCCCATGGAGCTGCTGCCTTGCTTGCTTGCTTGGCGCGGCCCATGGTGTTACTGCCTTGCTTGTTTGGCGCGGCTAATGGTGCTGCTGCCTTGCTTGCTTGGCGCGGGCCCATGGTGTGCTGCTGCCTTGCTTTCTTGGCGCGGCCCATGGTGTGCTGCTACCTTGCTTGCTTGTCTAGCGATGGGCCGGCTCGCTTGTTGGCTTGTCGTTCGTTGAGCTTCCGATTCGTTTTCCGATTCCGGAATCCATTTCCGTTTCGAACAAATATTTACGTTTCCGTTAATATTTCTGATTCCGGAAATAATTTCCTTTTCTGACAATATTTCCAATTCCGGTAATATTTCCGTTTCCGGCAATATTTCCGATTCCGGCAATATTTCTATTTCCGATAATATTTTCCGATACGAACCATGTTTCTGTTTCTGGCAACATCTACGACTTGGACAATATTTATATTTCTGTCATGAACCATATTTCCGTTTCCGGCAATATCATCATTTCCGGAGTATTCTTTACTTTGCCTTTTGCGATTTCAGCTCCCACTGGAACCGAGATCCATCGTTTCCGAATGTTCATAAATGGAGTACTTAATGAATAATATATATTCACTTAAATACTTGATCCTTTCACGTACTATTTGTGTGACCCTACGGGTTCAGTCAAGAGTAAGTTGTGGATTAAATATTATTAATTCCACTTGAACTGAACATGCCTCTAGCTTGTCATTCAGTTCACTTGATCTCAATTAATTATTAACTTGTTAATTAATACTGAACCGCATTTATTAGACTTAGCATTAAATGCATATTTGGACCAAGGGCATTATTTCCTTTAGTCTCCACTTGTCCTTAGGGACAAGTGTGCATTTCCTAATCCCTTTGTCGCTTGATGCCTGCTCATGAACATAAGGTAAAATCAATCATCCTTATTATGTCCAGAGGTATTTCTGGGTTTCAGAGTTGAACTGATCAAATAAACAGATAATCATAGCCTATGATTCATCTGAGCACGACCATGCATTTTTCAGTTTCTAGCTCTCCGAGTAGCCTTGTACAACTTTCGGCGTATCATCCCGATTTAAGGGAGGACAATCCCAATCTTGTGATCTTGAGGTTAGACTTTGTTTGATAGGTGATTACCTGAGCGTTGCCGTTATAGTCTCCTTTTACGGTGCAACGCTTGACAACGTCAAAGTAACAAGTAATCTCAAATCACTTAGATATTGAGGATTAGTGTCTAATAATGTAATGAAATTTACTATCACATATTTTCATCTCTTACGATAAAGTTTCATAGGTCTGTCCGATACTAATATTTTCAAGTAAGTATCTATGCAAATGATTGCTACATTGCCATGTCCACATAGTTCAAGAAACAGAACTACTAGTCATCTTGCGTTCCAGTCGTCTAGCGTTTTCTATGCGTCCACTTTTATAGAAAACTTCCGACCAGGGACCATTTTCAACTTTTGACATTCAAGTTCACTTGATAGACATTTCTTAGTCACAGGACAGGTCCTGACAGTCTATGTAATACCTCGTATTTTTCGTAATTTTGTAAATATATTTATTGTATTTATAAAGATTTTTACGAATTTAATTGCATTTAATGTGATTTAAATGTATTTTGTTTTTAAATAATTTAATTATTAATTATTTACGAAAACCGGATTTTTATTAAATAAATTAAATGAATTTATTTATTCGGGAATTGTTGGGTTGTATTTTGAAAACTATTTAATTGTAATCGAAGACCAATCCAATTCCTTTGCAAGAAACTAATTTTAATTAAGCCCTTAAGCAAGACCAACTCAAAACCCTAAAACCTAGCCCATGAGGGAAGAAAAAGCTATAAATACAACCCTCCCTCTCATTAAATTCCGACATTAAAATTCATAATTTCTCTCGTTTCTTTCTCCTCTCCTTTCGGTCGTTTCTCTCTCCTCTCGCCCCCTTGCCTTCGGCCGCAAGCAATCAAGCAAGCAACGAGTTCCTTGCTCGCTGCCTAGCCCGCGCACACCCGCGCCATGATTTCGTGCCTTGCTCGCGCAACCCCCATACCCCGTGCTACTGCCTTGCCTCGCACCTCGCCCTCGTATCTCTCGCTCACCCTCGCACACACGCGCACACTGTTGTGCGCTGCTGCTGTTTTGTGCCGAGCGGAGCCCCGCTCCCAGCGCCTAGCCCTCGCCTGCTTGCTCGTCGCTGCCCGCATGTGCCTCGCACACCGCTGCTGCCTCGTGCTCGCTGCCCACACGCAACTCACGTTGCGTTGTGTGCGTTGTTGTTGTTGATCGATTTCTATGCTCCGTATACTTTTAACCTTTTTCTAAATTCCTTTCTTAGATTATTAAATTATTATTATTATTGTTTTAGATTATTTAAATTGATGGGAACGGTTATGGACACCGTGTTTTAATGTTTTCGTAATTGATGGGAGTGATTTTAATTATACGAACTATTATTTTCAGATTTAGTAATTAATTAAAGTGTTAATTTTTATGTTCAAAATATGGTTTTATTGATGACCTATTGATAGGATTTTAGTTCCAATCGTTTAGGCAATTAATTCACATAATTTAATGACGATTTAAATTATGGGAATCAACTTGAATTTTCAGATTTATTATAAAGCTTTAAAGTGTTGATTTTTAATGATTTAAGGCCAAAAAGTCAACGTTTTTATACTAGGACTTGAGTTGACTATTTGAGATTATCAATTTAATGAATAACGATTAATTTCTAATTAAAGCAAAGGTTTTATAATCTTAAATAGTTGGAAATTTAGTAAACATGGATAATAATTAACTTTCTCCTTTGTGTTTATAGGAGTTGATTTCTAGCTTTGAGTCGTGATTCCCACAGTGGCCCCCGTACTTAGGTATTCCAGGTACGTACATGACTAAGGTGACCACCTATCCCATGAGGACTTTATGATGTGTATTGATTGTGAATCATGTGAGCTTAAAGCGTTGAGAATTCAAGTTTGATGTGTGAAGAAGCATGTTGGGAATTATTATTGAATCCATGTATTCTACGTGAACGAGCATGTTATGGATTGTTAATGCTTTATGAAGCTTTGTGAACAATCATGTTGTGATATTTTATAATCGTTGAATTAGATCAAGCATGTTGTTCAAATTGATATGCATGTATGAGTGTTTCGCATGCAAGTTATTATGATTATGCTATTGTACGGGATGTCTAGCATACTTTGAGCCTATTGAATATTGCCTCAGTGCATCGTTTATTCTACCGCCATGTAGAATACATTTAAGAAGTTTATGTGAATTGAACTAAGGACTATTCGTGCTAAGGGCACACCCCGCTTGTTAACAGGAACTGTCGGGTTATCTCAACAGTGTTTTGAGAAGGAACAATGGCAGTAAATTTACTTGAATCCTATGTTTGATCACAAGTCCTAAAGGGTTAAAATGAAGTGTCATTCTTTATTTGTTTAATTATTTGCATGTTATGTTTTATGTTGAGTCTCGAGTCTCCTTGAACATAAGATACTAATTAACATAAAGTGTAACACGAATGAGCTTCAAACCTCTTGGAACATATATACCTTGAGTATGAACAATGGGGGAAGTCGCGTCGGAGAAACTCTCACTCCTTGAATGATACAAGACGTTGTTTCATTCTTTTGGTTATCGCTTGTAATGCGCATGAATTCCGTCGGTATGGTCCGACTGTCGGTAGAAAGCCCGACCTTAATTATTTGGTTCTTGGTGGGCACCCAACACCCTCAGTTTCCCTCAGTGGTTTTGTTATTATATTTTACCCGTTCGAAGCTAATTCTTATTAATCTGTGAGTTAAGAGTCGTGTCAAGTATCGAGTCCGTCTCCATGATTAATTGTTTAATTAAATGGCTTTTGCGTGTGGATTATCATATTGTTGAGTGAAGCATGTTAGACTAGGATTTCATTCTAGCTTGTTCATACTCAGCTTTTGCTGACTTCGTGCTTCATGTCTTTCGGTCATGGCCTTCGCCTTAATGACCTATGATGATCCATCATTGCATTGCGTTGTTGGCGAGTAGTTTTCAATAAGCAGGTTCGTAGAGATAACTTGCGGGAGAAGTTATCATGGGAATAGGGTTGAGAGACTATTTACTCGTTCGTAATTATTAACTCTATTTTGATTTCTAGTCATGACTACTAATATTATTTAAACTATAGTTAATGGGTTTTAAACTATTTAATTCTTTGGTTTTGGGCCGTAATGGTTCCAATTTGTTAAGTCACCATTAACTATTTAATGTGTTTTGCAAGTTAGTTATTTCCGCTGCGTAATTCTGGTAAATAGCCTTAGCCGTTATCACGGTGGCGGTAATATCTTGGTAATTCTTTTATATTAGTCGGAAAAAGGTAATTATAAAAATAAGGAATTATCAGGTTGTTACAAAGTGGTATTTGCAGATCTCTAGTTTGAGAGCTGCTTTACATTATTTAATAGTGCAAAGTGGTAAATCCTTAAACTACGATTTTAAAAACTACTTGATAGTAATTCATACTATTTGAGTAGGATTTGCGGAACTTTAGGATTATATAAGTTTATACTGAATACTATTCTAAATTCATAGAGCTGTCTAGGTTTGCACATGAAGTGGTGGTAACGGAGGAGCTTAGAGATTAGAGATTTGAGAGTGGATTAACTACAGACATGCAAATGATGCTTGCTGGAGAGACCTTTACCTCTCTCGACACCCTGTTCGGGAAAGCTGCCCATCTGTATGGTCTGCAACAGAGGAGGAATAGAGTTGGTGAAAAGAGGAAGGATGTTGGTAACCAAAATCAAGGTGGTGGCCAACAGAATCAGGGAAACTTTAAGAAAAATAAAGGAAATAATCACTTCCAGTTTAAGGGAAATCATGGTGGAAACAGAAACAACTTCCACAATAACAATGGGAATAGGAACCAATTTACAGGGAATGGAACGAGATTCTATGAGTGTAGACGTTGCACCCAAGACATCCCAGTTGTTTGTAGGTTCTGTGAGAAACTAGGCCAGGTCAACCGCCAGAACAACAACCGGAATACCAAAACCGGAATGGAGGAAACAATGGAAATAATGGTGGGAACCAAAAGGGGTACCAACATGGTAACAAACGACAATAATGGCCAGAAAAATGGAAAGTCTGGGGGAAACTATCAGCATAAGGGGAACCGAAACACCAATGGAAATGTCAATGGAGGTGGCTATAACAAAGGAGTGGCCCAAGGAAAGCTGAATGTAATCACTAGGCACGAAGCTAAAACCTCGCCCGACGTCATAGCTGGTACTTTTTCTACTAACTCCATTTTAGTTAAAGTACTATTTTATTCTGGTGCGACTTATTCGTTTATATCGGAGGGTATCTTAGAGAAGTTAGAGTTGAAAGAACCTGAAAGAATTGAAGTACCCATAGTGATACCTACCGGTGAGATCGTGAAGTGTACCAAGATCCGTAGAGACTTACCTTTGACCATAGCTAAGACCATATTCTTGTCTAGCCTAATCGAGTTTGAGTTAGGAGATTTAGATGTGATTTTGGGTATGGATTGGTTGGCAATGTTCAAAGCCAAGATTGATTGTGAGAAGCAGAAGATTCACTTGAAGTCTAGCTTAGGAAAGGTAGTATCCTATCGTAGTTTTGGGAAGCCTAGAAGTGTAGGAATCATCACGGCAATGGAACCCGTGAAGCTAGTCAATAAAGGAAACCCTGTTTTCTTAAGCAATGTTAGTGAAGGAAATATGTCCTTCACCCAAGGTGCGTTAAGTCTAATACCAAGGTTCATATTGCGAACAATTAATTCAGTGAGATCAAGTGATCGGAACAGCTAGCTGGAGCAATGCTTCCGATCAGTGAGTTTGAATGGATATTGAACTCATAACTTACTCTTGACTGAACCTACAAGGTCACACCAATGACACGTAACAGATCACCGGATTAAATGAATCGGAAATTCATTTAATAGCTTTTCAGGATTTAAGTTGGAAACGTATTATACGATACGACCTTGCATCGGAATCGTATATCGTATCGCGAATATTCGTAAGCTAGGCGAAACGAATAAATCGTATCGTACGACGCTGATTCGTCGTATACGAAACGATAAATAATATATCGGAAATATATTAAACGCGAATACGAAGAGCGGCCACGAGCCGAGTGCACGAAGCACTCGAGGCCCATGGGCGCACGCTAGGCGAGCAAGCAAAGGCCAAGGCAACACGGCAGCGCTGGCCCATGGCCGAGCGGAGCTGCGCGTGTGCGCGCGGGCCTGTGCAGCGACACAACCACAGCAACGAGGCCCATGGCCCAGCGTGCTGTGCTTGTCTCACGCGTGGCTTGCTGGCCGGCCTTGCCTCCGGGCTTGGTCGGTTAGTAAGGTTATGTAAATAACCTTATGACCTAATTTCCAACTTACTGCAATCACAATTCAGATTACTCAAAACCCTAGAGACACAGAGAACCCTAATTCTCTATGTGCCTCCAAAGCGAGTTCTTCCCAACAGGCAAAGTATCTTGATTAATTGTCTAAGCTACGATTATCAAGACGGATCTGATCGTGTCGGTGAACCAAGTAGAGGAACGACAATTGGAGTTCTTTGTTCGTGTTTGTTGACGGATTATTGTGGAAAACACGCTTCGAATGTAAGTATGCTTAATCTGTGCTTTATACATGTTTCCTGGCTTTGGGGATTGTTCCGCACATGTTATTATGTTTAACTGTATTCCCCTACAGTGGTATCATGAGCCTTATGTATTCAAAGCATGAATTAGCATGATTATTATTGTTTTTGCATTGTCGAAATTTTTGGAATTTTTGTTGATTTTTCGGAATTTTTTCGAATTATTGGATTAATTGCGAAATTGGCAGTTCCGAAATAAAAAATATTCGCTTTTTCGATTTTTAAAACCCTAATCTGATGGAAAACGATTTTCTAAGATCAACTCATGAGAATAGAATTGCGAAAACAGGCCTCGAAGCATCAGTTTTTGGGCGTTTTTGTTAATTTTTTATTAAAAATTAAATGTGTCGAACAGTAATTCAATTAAAAGGTCGACCTAAACTACTTGGAATTGCTTGAATTTCTGACACAATGTTTCTGGGTACATTCTTGATCTATGGTAAAAATTTAAGATTTTCCCGATAAGTATAAACCCTAATTTTGCCTTTCCCCAATTCGTAAAATTTACAACCCTAATTGAATTTTAATTAATTTTGGATTAATAATTCGGTTAATTGGGGAAGGGGATATAATTTCACGGGTCAGTGGCTAATTTTAAAAATTATTGGATTCAAATTTTGAATGGTTTCGTTAATTTTAATCGCACTTAAACCAAATTATTAATAATCTGAAATTTAATTGTTTATGAACGATATAAAGTTTCGGATTTTATTAATTAAAAGTTCAAACTTTAAAGTTGATTCGATCGTTCTTAAAAGTTTGAATATTGTTAGCCCTTGATTTATTAATTTTACGAAATTGGATTGTCGTTAAACTTTATTAAATCGTTAAAAATCGTTGTTTTTCAAAAATTAAATCGTAACCTTTTTGAAAAATAAAATTAATGCAAGTTCGTGAATTAAATTTAATTTTAATTAAGTTGGTCCGTTTTACGAACCAAAAACACGAACATGGGCATGATGGAAGTATGGCTCGTCGAGCCATACGAGGCCATTGTGCTCGCCGCGCCATGCGACACGGGCAGCAGCACAAGGCTGCGTGCCTCGTGCGCGCTAGGCAAGGAAGGGGCAGGCATGTTGCTTGCGGGGCTGCGACGAAGCAAGCACAAGGCTTGCGACGGTCCAGCACACTCGACGCACAACACACACGCAGCGCAGGGGCAGCTAGGCTGCGGGTACGCGATGCGTGCATGCGAGCGATGGCGCGCGAGCGATGGGGCGCGAGCGATGGGGCGGGGCGCGCGGGCAGTGCTCGTGCGCTCCTGGGCCTCTCGCACGATGGGCGGGGGCGCGCGGGCAGTGCTTGTGTGCTCTTGGGCCTCTCGCACGATGGGCTGGGCGCAAGCCTAGGCCGTTTAATTGAACTTTTTTTTTTGAATCGTTTAATTAGTTGGGCTTCGTATATTTGCATTAATTTGGGCTAACGGGATATTTAATTTAATATTTTATTTGCTTGGGCCGGGCCGCGAGTTTTAATTTAATATTTCATAATTAATTATCCGGAATAATTATTGGTTTGAGTGGGAGCCACTAAATGAAATTAAAATGAAATAATTATTTTAATTATTTCGTAGGTCGCATTATTTTAATTAAATTCATTTTAATTAGAATAAAGTCTAAGGATTAATAATTTGGAAATTGATTAATCTTTTAGGACGCATTTATGTGAACGTGAATTTTAATTAATTCACGTAAATACTTGCATATTTACATGGGCCATTCGTTTTAGCATACGAATGGGTGAATGCATAGAATATATATATTTTATGCAATACAGGTACTCCAAGTGACTAGTATGGCAAATTTAGGATAGTTAAATACGGTCTGCGCACCGTTCTATCTTTGAATGTAAAGTTTTAAATATGGTTTGCGTACCATGGAAATTTTGATGTAATTTATTATTTTCAAGTATTTCTAGTTTAGAACTTTAAGTTAGCATTTGAACGAAGATTCAAGACGATGCCAAGCTAACAAGGAGGTGATGAAGATTGGATGCTTCAAGACAAGAAGTTTTGGGCCATACTAGATCACCAATTATTTATGCAATTTAATATATATATTATGTGTGAATGTATGAATGTATGTATGCTTTGCATGAACAGGTTGTTTCCTATGAATCGATTAGTTTTAAGTTCACTAAATAATCGAACCAACATAGAAACAACTAGGTCCAAGTAACATTGAGTTTTAAAAATTGTCTTCCAAATCAACACTTACAAAAATCTAGGGATCTAAGATAGTAGGTTTACGCTAAAGCGAGGTGCTATTTTAGTTGACTTAGGTGGTAAGGCGTCCTAAAGGAGCACGTTGATTGTGGTTACAACTCAAACAACAATGGCATTAAGTTGTGGCAATGGGATAAATTATGGCATTAATTTATTAACCAAGAGTAATTTGGAGATTACTAGCAATAGGTTTTGCTTACCAAAAATCTTAAACTACTTAAGACATGCTAAAGCTGCTTAAGGATTTAGGACTTTTGGGATCTTCGAATCATTTCATTCATTTAGGATCATGTTTTTGCTTTTGCATGAATGAAATGTTTTAATAGCTTTAATGATTGCATGTTTTGCTTTTATTTCAAAGTTATTGAATTGTATGAATGGTTATTTATTGCAAATTCTTTTCGATTGTAGTAATCAAAATGGCCGCAATCAAAACACAACTCAAAGTAACTGAAATTCTGGATGTAAAATTGAACCTATCAAACTTTCTTGATTGGGAGAGGAAGCTTCGGCAAGTCCTCAGGTGGAACAACATTGAATATGTAGTTGACCATCCCATCCCCAGCTATTACTCAAAGGATATGACTCCGGAAAAGCACTATACGTGGGCAAGCCACGTATCGCTAGTGATGGATCTTATTCTTGGCTCTATCCCCAATGATTGGAGTGCAAGGTTCGTTGCATACGAGCCATGGGCACTCCTAAGGCATCTTAGGGATATATGTCGTGGCAGATTCCAACATAGTGGTCAACATGTCGACCAAAATGTTTTTGAATTTGTAAATTCATTTGAGGATCTAAAGCTTAACGCTCCACTGGGTTGTTGCTTTGACGTCGAAAGACAAAAAGCAAGGGAAAGGGTCATTGGTCTTGAAATGACAGAACGGACACCAATCAGAACTCATACAAAGAAAATGGTTGGGCTTCTCAACCGGCTTGAGTTACTTGGTGATCCATTCCCAGATTCTGCAGCTGCGGGAATACTTTTGAATTCTCTTCACCCTGGTTATAAGAAATTCAAACTACTCTATTTTTCCAAGAAAAGGGAGAATACTCTTAGTGAACTAATTCACTTGCTTCATTAGTACGAATTGGACTTTGTAAGTGATAAGCAAGCATCACTAAAAGTAAAGAGTAAGAAAATCAAGAAAAAGGTTCCGGGGAAGATCCAAAGCAAGGGTGCATCTCCATCTACTTCAGGAAGGAAAGTGGCGCCATCCAAGAAGAAGATTAAGAAGGATCGTTCTCCATCTACATCGCAATGCTTCAATTGTAATGAAATTGGTCATTACAAGCGAGATTGCCCTAATCTAAAGGAAGAGAAGAAGGACGGAAACGTTGCTTCTACATCAGGTATGTATGTTATACATTGTAATCTAGCTAATTCTACTTCTTGGGTATTAGATACTGGTTGTGGCTCACACTTATGTTCCAATCCATAGGGACTAAGGAGAAGTAGAAAGCTTGATAAAGGCGAGATGGATCTACGCGTGGGAAATGGAGCACGGATTGCTGCATTAGCCGTAGGATCTTATTTTATTTCTTTTCCTAGTGGGTTTGTTTTGGAACTAGAAAAATGTTACTATGTTCCTAGTATCACCAGAAACATCATTTCCGTTTCAAGTTTGGATTCTAAAGGTTTTAGTTTTCAATTTAAAGAGAATAGTTGTTCTTTTGCTTTGAATGGAATGTTTTATGGTTCAGCACAACAAGAAAACGGTCTTTACGTGCTAGATACGAGCAAACACATTTATAACATAAATACCAAAAAGGCTAAAACTGGTGATTCGAATCTCACATTTCTGTGGCATTGTCGATTAGGCCATATAAACATAAAGCGCATGGAATTACTTCAACAGAAAGGAATTCTAGAATCATTCGAATTAGAGAAGATTGATCAATGCGAATCTTGTTTACTTGGCAAAATGACAAAGCAACCTTTCTCAAAGGTGGGAGAAAGAGCAAGCGAACTACTAGGGCTAATACATACGGACGTATGTGGGCCTATGAGTACGAAAGCTAGAGGTGAGTTCAGCTATTTCATAACGTTTACAGACGACTTCAGTAGATATGGCTATATTTACTTAATGAAGCACAAGTCTGAATCGTTTGAGAAATTCCGAGAATTTCAAAATGAAGTAGAGAATCAACATGGCAAGAAAATCAAAGCTCTAAGATCGGATCGAGGAGGTGAATATCTTAGCCACGAGTTTGATGACCATCTAAAAGAATGCGGTATTCTTTCTGAATTGACTGCTCCGGGGACACCTCAATGGAATGGAGTGTCGGAACGGAGAAACAAGACCTTACTCGATATGGTCAGGTCAATGATGGGTCAGGCCGAACTTCCTTTACAGTTCTGGGGACATGCGTTGCAAACTGCAGCACTCACACTGAATCGTGCTCCGTCAAAAGCTGTTGAAAAGACTCCATACGAATTATGGAATGGGAAACTTCCAAAGTTGTCTTTTCTGAAGATTTGGGGTTGCGAAGCATATGTCAAGCGATTAATTTCGGACAAGGTACAACCTAAATCTGACAAATGTTTCTTCGTTGGGTATCCACAAGAAACTATGGGGTATTACTTCTACAACAAGTCAGACAACAAGGTATTCGTTGCTTGTGACGGTGTCTTTTTGGAAAGAAATCATATTTCCAAATTGACAAGTGGGAGAATAATAGACCTCGAAGAGATTCGGGACAAACAACGAACTCAGAACTCTTTAGAAGCAGTTCAAGTTGATGAACCTCCAAGGTCTTTAGAAGAGCCAGTGGGAGTAGTTCCTCAAAACGTTGTTGCCCCTCGTAGGTCAAATAGAACTATTTTTCAGCCGGATAGATGGACATGCGTCCTCTTGACTGAAAACTTAGACGTTCTCATATTGGATAGTGATGAACCTTTGACTTACAAGCAAGATATGACGAGCCCAAGCTCCATTAAATGGTTAGAGGTCATGCAATCTGAAATAGACTCCATGTCTGAAAATCAAGTCTGGGATTTGGTTGATTTGCCGGATGGGTTCACACCTATCGGATGCAAATGGGTCTTCAAATTGAAGAAAGAAAAAGATGGAATTGTATACATATACAAGGCTAGATTGGTAGCAAAAGGTTACAGGCATGTTCACGGCGTTGACTACGATGAAACCTTTTCTCCAGTCGCGATGCTTAAGTCTATTCGGATAATCCTTGCGATTGCCGCTTTTCATGACTATGAAATATCGCAAATGGATGTCAATACTGCCTTCTTGAACGGTGTTCCTGAAGACACTGTGTTCATGACACAGCCGGAGGGTTTTGTCAATCAAAAGAACCAAGGAAAGGTATGCAAGCTTAAGAAGTCCATCTACGGACTAAAGCAGGCATCAAGGAGTTGGAATCAACGATTTGATGAAGCAGTCAATAAGTTTGGCTTCATCAAGAATGAGGACGAATCTTGTGTATACAAGAAGGTCAGTGGGAGTAAAATTGCATTCCTAGTCTTGTATGTTCACGACATACTGCTTATTGGAAACGACATTCCTATGTTGGAGTCTGTAAAGACTTGGCTCGGGAAGTGTTTCTCAATGAAGGAATTAGGAGAGGCACAGTACATATTGGGCATCAAGATCTATAGGGATAGATCTAAGAGGATGATTGGACTAAGCCAAAGCACTTACATTGACAAAGTGCTAGCTAGGTTCAATATGATGGAAGCCAAGAGAGGCCATCTATCCATGTCACATGGCGTATATCTAAGCAAGAATCAGTGTCCTAAAACATCTGATGAGCATAGAAAGATGAGTGGAATTCCATACGCTTCGGCTATTGGATCCATCATGTATGCTATGATTTGTACAAGGCCGGATGTTTCGTTCACACTCAGTGCAACGAGCAGGTACCAGTCAGAACCAGGTGAGGCGCATTGGACTGCTGCCAAGAACATCCTAAAGTACCTGAAAAGGACTAAGGATCAGTTTCTGGTTTATGGTGGTACAGATGAGTTGATTGTTAAGGGCTATACGGACGCAGGCTTTCAAACCGACAGAGATGATTTCAGATCACAGTCTGGGTTTGTGTTCTGCCTCAACGACGGAGCAGTAAGCTGGAAAAGTGCTAAGCAAAGCACTATTGCGGATTCTACAACTGAAGCCGAGTACATTGCTGCCTCAGAAGCAGCAAAGGAAGCTGTTTGGATTCGGAAGTTCATCAAAGAACTTGGTGTTGTCCCCTCCATTAAAGGACTAGTGGCTTTGTATTGTGACAATAGCGGAGCCATTTCCCAGGCAAAGGAGCCTAGGAGCCACCAGAAGTCCAAGCACGTACTGCGGCGATTTCATATACTTCGAGAGATCGTTGAAAGAAAGGAAATCGAGATTTGCAAGGTTGGAACTGACGACAACGTCGCGGATCCATTGACTAAACCGTTGCCACAAGTGAAACACAACGCACATGTAGCAACCATGGGAATCAAGCATGTTGGAGAATGGCTTTGATTTTCTAAGTATTGTTTTAGAACATCTGTTAGATCTATGTTTAAAACAATTGGTTTAACCATTTCATATTTATGAAATTTATTATTTCATATTCATTTAATTGTGGTTTAGAATTAAATGATAAGTCCATGTGATTCAAATCATTCAAATGGGATGTCAAGATGGATTCTTTGACAAAGAAACACCCATAAGTGAACTTGAATGTTGAAGTCACAAAGGATCCCTAATCCAGGTCATTGAAAGGTTGACGATCAATGACTAATGAAGATTAGATTGCAAGTAGATTACTTAGTTCTGTTTCTGGAACTAGAGTGACTGGATGTCAGAATCTTTTGCATAGATACTTATTGGATCTTGTATCGGATTGACCATGAGAACGCTTTAAGAGATTAAAGTCATGTCATAGGTAGTTCTCATTAATGGTGATTAGAAACCGTTCCTCAGAACATGAGCGATTATGTCTGCTCGTTTGAGAATTAGTTCGCTTTGATACTAGCTAAACGTCGCACCGTAAAAGGAGGCTATAAAAGCAGTTATTGGGCGTACTATGAATCAAAGTGAGTGTTCATAGATTGCAAGAATGGATTATCCTCCTATCTTTGATAGGATATGGTGTTGTTGTGTAACAAGGCCTCTCGGAGAGTTAGATACTGTAAAATGCATGGCCGTGCTCAGAATGGTTAGGCTTAACCTTCGGCAAAAGTTTGACAGTTGAACTCTGTAATCCGAGAAACACTTCTGGACCTAATAAGGATGGCTTGGATCTTACCTTATGTTCAGTAAGTAACACTAAGCGACAAAGGAATGTGGATGCACACTTATCTGAATGACAAGTGGGAGATTGAAGGAAATATGTCCTTCACCCAAGGTGCGTTAAGTCTAATACCAAGGTTCAGATTAATTGCGAACAATTAATTCAGTGAGATCAAGTGATCGGAACAGCTAGCTGGAGCAATGCTTCCGATCAGTGAGTTTGAATGGATATTGAACTCACAACTTACTCTTGACTGAACCTACAAGGTCACACCAATGACACGTAACAGATCACCGGATTAAATGAATCGGAAATTCATTTAATATCTTTTCGGGATTTAAGTTGGAAACGTATTATACGATACGACCTTGCATCGGAATCGTATATTGTATCGCGAATATTCGTAAGCTAGGCGAAACGAATAAATCCTATCGTACGACGGTGATTCGTCGTATACGAAACGATAAATAATATATCGGAAATATATTAAACGCGAATACGAAGAGCGGTCCACGAGCCGAGTGCACGAAGCACTCGAGGCCCATGGGCGCGCGCTAGGCGAGCAAGCAAAGGCCAAGGCAACACGGCAGTGCTGGCCCATGGTCGAGCGGAGCTGCGCGTGTGCGCGCGGGCCTGTGCAGCGACACAGCCACAACAGCGAGGCCCATGGCCCAGCGTGCTGTGTTTGTCTCACGCGTGGCTTGCTGGCCGGCCTTGCCTCCGGGCTTGGTCGGTTAGTAAGGTTATGTAAATAACCTTATGACCTATTTTCCAACTTACTGCAATCACAATTCAGATTACTCAAAACCCTAGAGACACAGAGAACCCTAATTCTCTCTGTGCCTCCAAAGTGAGTTCTTCCCAAAAGGCAAAGTATCTTGATTAATTGTCTAAGCTACGATTATCAAGACGGATCTGATCGTGTCGGTGAACCAAGTAGAGGAACGACAATTGGAGTTCTTTGTTCATGTTCGTTGACGGATTATTGTGGAAAACACGCTTCGAATGTAAGTATGTTTAATCTGTGCTTTATACATGTTTCCTGGCTTTGGGAATTGTTCCGCACATGTTATTATGTTTAACTGTATTCCCCTACAGTTAGAAACCTAGAGCATGTAATGAAGGACCAACCAGAGGAAATTGCAGTAGTAAATGAATTCTTGGACGTGTTTCCGGAAGAGATCCCGGGAATGCCGCCCAACCGACCTATTGGCTTTACCATAGAGTAAATACCTGGAACTGCACCTATTTCAAAAGCCCCGTATCGAATGGCTCCAACAGATATGAGTGAATTGAAAGGTCAACTGAAGGATTTACGGGAGAAATGTTATATTAGACCAAGTGCATCGCCTTGGGGAGCGCCGGTCTTGTTTGTGAAGAAGAAGGACGAAAGTATGAGATTCTGTATTGATTACAGGGAGCTCAACAAACTAACAATCAAGAATAAGTATCTTTTGCCTAGGATAAATGATATGTTTGACCAATTGAAAGGAGCAGGAATCTTTTCAAAGATTGACTTGAGATCAGGTTATCATCAGTTGAGAATCGCAGAGCACGATGTACCAAAGACTTCATTTAGGACTAGGTACGGTCATTATGAGTTCACTGTTATGCCTTTTGGGTTAACCAATGCACTTGCAATTTTTATGGACTTAAAGAACCGAGTATTCCATGCATTCTTGGACAAGTTTGTAGTGGTTTTCATGGATGATATTCTGGTATATTCCAAGAGTGAGGAAGATCAGGTCGAACACTTAAGTTGAGTGTTGAGTACCCTGAGAGACAACCAGATGTACGCTAAATTCTTGAAGTGTGTATTCTGGCTGGAGAAGGTTTCATTTTGGGGACATTTTGTGTCTAAGGAGGGAGTTGCAGTGGACCCTGCAAAGATAAAAGCTGTTAGTGAGTGGCCTATGCCTAAGAATGTCACCGATATTCGGAGTTCTCTTGATTTAGCGGGTTATTATAAACGCTTTGTGCAAGACTTTTCTAGAATCGCCAAACCAATGACAACTTTGATGAAAAAGGAAGCAAGGTTTGAGTGGAATGAGCAGTGTGAAGAAGCATTCCAAGCCTTGAAGACTCAATTGACAACCACGCCGATGTTAACTTTGCGAGATGAGAGTGGTACCTATGATGTATATAATGATGCATCTAAGAATGGCTTAGGGTGTGTTTTGATGAAGAACGGGAAGGTGATTGCGTATGCATCAAGAAAATTGAAACCGTACGAATCCAATTACCCTACCCATGACTTAGAACTAGCTTCCATAGTGTTTTCATTAAAGATATGGAGACACTACCTGTAAGGTGTGAAATGTAAGATAATCACGGATCATAAGAGTTTGAAGTACATTTTCACACAGAAGGATTTGAATATGCGTCAAAGAAGGTGGTTAGAATTGATCAAGGATTATGATTTGGATATTCAATACCATGAGGGAAAAGGCAATGTAGTTGTAGATGCCTTGAGCAGGAAATCAAGTCATATTGTGAATGCGTTAGTAGTTGCTAACGAGCTGTGCAAGGGCATGCATTGATTGAATCTGTAGGTAGTGAATGGAGAATGTTTAGAAGGAAACTGTCAGCGTTTGATGAGATCAATGAGAATCAGGCTGGAGATGTTAAGCTAGAGAGAATAAAAGAAAAGATTTCGCAAGGAAAAGAGAAGGATTTTCAGATCCACGATGATGGAAGTTTGAGGTACAAAGGACGGTGGTGTGTGCCTCAAAAGTGTGATGAAATAAAGGAAAAATTGATGACAGAAGGTCAAAATACGTCGTATTCTGTTCACCCGGGTGGTGACAAGTTGTATAAGGATCCGAAGAAGGTCTATTGGCATGAAGCTAAAACCTCGCCCGGCGTCATAGCTGGTACTTTTTCTATTAACTCCATTTTAGTTAAAGTACTATTTTATTCTGGTGCGACTTATTCGTTTATATCAAAGGTTATCTCAGAGAAGTTAGAGTTGAAAGAACCTGAAAGAATTAAAGTACCCATAGTGATACCAACCGGTGAGATCGTGAAGTGTACCAAGATCAATAGAGACTTACCTTTGACCATAGCCAAGACCATATTCTTGTCTAGCCTAATCGAGTTTGAGTTAGGAAATTTAGATGTGATTTTGGGAATGGATTGGTTGGCAATGTTCAAAGCCAAGATTGATTGTGAGAAGCAGAAGATTCACTTGAAGTCTAGCTTAGGAAAGGTAGTATCCTATCGTCGTTTTGGGAAGCCTAGAAGTGTAGGAATCATCACGGCAATGGAACTCGTGAAGCTAGTCAATAAAGGGAACCCTGTTTTCTTATTTAATGTGAGAGACTTAGAGCATGTGATGAAGGAGCAACCAGAGGACATTGCAGTGGTAAATGAGTTCTTGGACGTGTTTCCAGAAGAGATCCCGGGAATGTCGCCCAACCGAACTATTGACTTTACCGTAGACCTAATACCCGTAACTGCACCTATTTCAAAAGGCCCATACCGGATGGCTCCGGCAGAGATGAGTGAATTGAAAGGTCAACTGGAAGAATTACTAGAGAAAGGTTATATTAGACCAAGTGCATCGCCTTGGGGAGCACCACTCTTGTTTGTGAAGAAGAAGGATGGAAGCATGAGACTATGTATAGACTACAAGGAGCTTAACAAAGTCACAATAAGAATAAGTATCCTTTTCCTAGGATAGATGATCTGTTTGACCTTTGAAAGGAGGAGGAATATTTTCAAAGATCGATTTGAGGTCAGGTTATCATCACTTGAGAATCGCAGAGCACGATATACCAAAGACTGCATTTAGGACTAGATACGGTCATTATGAGTTCACTGTTATGCCTTTTGGGTTAACCAATGCACCTGCAATTTTTATGGACCTAATGAACCGAGTATTCCATGCATTCTTGGACAAGTCTATAGTGGTTTTCTTAAATGATATTCTGTTATATTCCAAAAGTGAGGAGGATCATGCTAAACACTTAAGTTGAGTGTTGAGTACCCTAAGAGACAACCAGATGTACGCCAAATTCTCGAAGTGTGAATTCTGGTTGGAGAAGGTTGCATTTTTTGGACATTTTGTGTCTATGGAAGGAGTTGCAGTGGATCCTGCAAAGATAAAAGCTGTTAGTTAGTGGCCTACGCCTAAGAGTGTCACCGACGTTCGGAGTTTTCTTTGTTTAGCGGGTTATTATAGACTCTTTGTACAAGACTTTTCTAGAATCGCCAAACTAATGACAACTTTGACGAAGAAGCAATCAAAGTTTGAGTGGAATGAGCAGTGTCAAGAGGCATTCCATGCTTTGAAGACGCGATTGACAACCGCCCCGGTGTTAACCTTACCTGACGAGAGTGGTACCTATGATGTGTACAATCATGCATCCAAGAATGGCTTAGGGTGTGTATTGATGTAGAACGGGAAGGTGATTGCGTATGCATCAAGGCAGTTGAAACCATATGAATCCAATTACCCTACCCATGACTTAGAACTAGCAGCCATAGTGTTTCCATTAAAGATATGGAGACACTATCTGTATGGTGTGAAATGTACGATATTCACGGATCATAAGAGTTTGAAGTACATTTTCACTCAGAAGGATTTGAAATGCGCCAAAGAAGGTGGTTAGAATTGATCAAGGATTATGATCTGGACATTCAATACCATGAGGGAAAAGCCAATGTAGTTGTAGATGCCTTGAGCAGGAAATCAAGTCATAGTGTGAATGTGTTAGTAGTTGCTAACGAGCTGTGTAAGGACATGCAACAATTGTATCTAGAAATAGTGAATGGAGAATGTCTTGAAGGAATGATGAACTGCTTAACTATTCAACCGTCTGTGTTTGATGAGATCAAGGAGAATCAGGCTGGAGATGTTAAGCTAGAGCGAATAAAGGAAAATATTTCACAAGGGAAAGAGATGGATTTTAAGGTCCACTAAGATGGAAGTTTGAGGTACAAAGGAAGGTGGTGCATGCCTCAGAAGTGTGGTGAACTAAAGGAAAAGTTAATGAGAGAAGGTCACAATACACCATATTCTGTTCACCCGGGTGGTGACTGTTAGGTTATGATACATATGATATTACATAAATCATGCGGAAACAACCATTAACCCAGGAATACATATTATTTACACATAATCATATAGCATAATTTAGATGCATACTCTTTGTTGCGTGCCTTCCCTAGCTGCGCCCGAACCGAACAAGAACAAGTCTTTAGGACTCCAAGTGTCGTCCCTCCGTAGATAGTCCACAGCACGTCCGGATCCGCCTTAAGTTTGACCAACTAGAATCGCCCTTAAGGTACTAGAATTTTCGGCACTTTTGAGCAAGATGTGTGTCTGAATTTTTCTCTCAAAACTCACTTTGAATACTTGAAAACTCGTTATAAATTGTGAACCCAGGCCACATATTTATAGGGGTATGGAAAGAGAATTGGAATCCTACTAGGATACGAATTAATTAAATTAGAATCCTAGTGGAACTCTTATTTAAATAATTTATCTTTTAGGATTAGGAATTTAATCATTAAACGAATTCTATACGCTTTAGGATTCGAGTAACACACTTCGAGTAATACGCTAGCACCGCACGCAGGCCTTGCGGCCCACGCACAGCGCCAGCCCACTCGTCGCAGCCCCGCGCGCGCGCCCAAGCTTCGGCTGGGCCTGGCTTTTGCGCTGGGCCTGGTCGCATGCTTGGCGTGTGGTTGTTGCGCTTGGCTTGCTGGGCGATGGCCCGGCTTCGTGATGGGCCTTCGTCTGGCAGGCCTCGTCCGATGCTAATTCGTACGATGCGCTTCCGATTAAATTCTCGATTCCGGAATTCATTTCCGATACGAACAATATTTAATATTTCCGATTCCGGAATTAATTTCCATTTCGAACAAATATTTAATATTTCCGTTTCCGGAATTATTTTCCGATTCCGATAATATTTCCGATTCAGACAATATTTCCGTTTCCGGCAATATTTCAGATTCCGGCAATATTTCTATTTCCGATAATATTTTCCGATACGTACCATGTTTCCGTTTCCGGCAACATCTACGACTTGGATAATATTTATATTTCCGATACGATCCATATTTCCGTTTCTGGCAATATCATCGTTTCCGGAGTATTCATTTCTTGCCTGTGACGATCTCAGCTCCCACTGAAACCAAGATCCGTCGATTCCGAATATCCATAGTTGGAGTATTTAGTGCCATTAAATACTTGATCCGTTTACGTACTATTTGTGTGACCCTACGGGTTCAGTCAAGAGTAAGCTGTTGATTAATATCATTAATTCCACTTGAACTGAAGCGGCCTCTAGCTAGGCATTCAGCTCACTTGATCTCACTGAATTATTAACTTGTTAATTAATACTGAACCGCGTTTATTAGATTTAACATTGAATGCATACTTGGACCAAGGGCATTATTTCCTTCAGTCTCCCACTTGTCCTTAGGGACAAGTGTGCATTTCCTAATTCCTTTGCCGCTTGATGCTTGCTCTTGAACATAAGGTAAGAGTTGTCATCCTTATTATGTCCAGAGGTGTTCCTCGGTTTCAGAGTTCAACTGATCAAATAAACAGATAATCGTAGCCTATGATTCATCCGAGCACGGCCATGCATTTCACAGTTTCTAGCTCTCCGAGTGGCCTTGTACAACTTTTAAGCATCTCATCCCGATTTATGGGAGGACAATCCCAATCTTGCGATCTTGAGATTAGACTTCGTTTGATAGGTGATTACCTGAGCGTTGCCTTTATAGCCTCCTTTTACGGTGCGACGGTTGGTCAACGTCAAAGTAACCAGTTCTCAAACAAGTAATCTCAAATCACTCAGGTATTGAGGATTTAGTGTCTAATAATTTTAATGAAATTTACTTATGACAGATTTTCATCTCTTACAGTAAAGTTTCATAGGTCTTGTCCGATACTAGTCTTCCCAAAGTAAGTATCTATGCAAATGATTATGACATTGCCATGTCCACATAGTTCAAGAAACAGAACTACTAGTCATCTTGCATTCTAATCGTCAAACGTTTTCTATGCGTCCAATTTTATAGAAAACTCCGACTAGGGACAATTTTCAACCTTTGACATTCAAGTTCACTTGATAGACATTTCTTAGTCACAGGACTGGTCCTGACAGTCTATCTTGAATATATCGTCAAATTGAAGGGACTCATCATTTAATACTAAACCAAGATTAAATGGAATATGAAAATACATTTCATATATGATAAATGTTCAACCCCTAATGTTTTACAACCATGGGCCTCTAACCCATCTTTAAAACATTTCATGGAATTCAAAGCTATGCTTGATTTCCAGTGCTACAACGTGAGTGTTGCTTCTCACTTGTTGCATAGGTTTAGTTATCATGCTTTGCCAATCTTAATATCCTTTTCATCGAATGTTCTTCGAGATATGATGATAAGATCTTTTCGAGTTTGTTTATTATGTGATATAGTCTTTCTTACTTCGATGGTGGTTTTACTCATTTTGCAATGAAGAACCATCAAGTTAGCAGACGTTTTTCTTGCTTCAAGAGTGGTTCTACTCATTTTTCAATGAAGAACCATCAAGCCAGCAGATAGGTGATCTACCCAAGTTCAGTGAAGAACTTTAAACAACCCTGTTTTATTGCTTCTTAGGCAATAATTACTTTTACTTCAACTGTATAGGTTGCTAGTGATGCTTTGTTTGGATTTACCTATCCAAGCAGTTTATAGATATGTGGAAGACTCTCCAACTATATCTTAGAACATAGAAATTATTATTTTAATTTCCCACACAACAACTCATGGTCTCCAACCCATGTTGCCATTTTCAAAACACGATGCTCTATAGCTCGTCCTTATCAATGGTTAACTCCAAAGGGTCTTGCTTGATCCTTTGCCAGTGTTTATGCGTGTAGCATCAATATTTAGCATATCTTTATTTCCTTGAATCAAGAACTATTCCTATGTACCTTTTCAAGTACCATAAGTATTCTTGATCTCAATCTAGTTGATCTTTACTTAGATCAATAGAGATTGGTATATGTTCGTCATGGCTAAAGTCATACGATACGTTTTTGGCAATCCTCATATTATATCATACATGATAAATTCTTTTGCAGAATAATTCCCAATTGAATTCTATTCATGTAACTTTAGCTTATCTAGTTTCAGTAGATACTAAATTCAGCTAAATTCTTTGACATATAATATAGGTTAAGAATCTCATTTAGACTCTTTGATGTTTAACTTAGTAAATGCTTATACATAGTTCAAACATCCTTTACTTAGATTTATTCACATGGGTCGAATATCTCCAATGGAGACTTTCGTGTTTGATTTAGTAAATGCCATTACTTAATCCAAAACAATATCATAAGATCTTTGTAAATAGATCTTAATACCCAGTATGTACTAAGTTTCGCCATGGTCCATCATTGATGAATAATCTCAAATCTAAGTCATTAGCATTTGAATGTTATTTTACAATAGAGAGATATGTGTGTGATACACATAGGACCAATTAAGTTTTTATGTACTCCCACTAAACTTCTTATATATCTATAAGAATCATGTACATTTTATGAAACTAAAATACTTATTAGCTTCACTAAAATACATTTCTAATTCCCAATTGCTTGCTCAAATTTGTACTTAGATTTTATAAGCTAGCTTTCCTTTTCAAGCATTTATTTGGATCTACAAATCCTATGACATACCATGTACATAGTTTCTTCCAACATTTGACTGAGGAAGATGTTTTGTCATCCAATTTCCATATGTACCAATATGCAATCATTGCTTGAATTATAGACTTAAGCATTACGATTTTGCACGAGGTTTCAACACAATCCACATCGTGAATTTGCTTGTAACCTTTAGAAACTAATCTAGCTTTGTGTGTGAACACAATTTCATGTTTGATGGTTTTTATCCTTAAAACAAACTTTGCAACCAATAGGTGTGAAACTATTCTTGCAAATCAACAAAATTTCAATTTTGTCATCAAAACACTGAGTATGTTTTATGGCCTTTAACCAATTAAACATATAGTCTATATATGGCCTCTAACCATTTTAGGGAATCTGGGTTTCGTCATAGCTTTCTTACAGGTCATAAACTAATTAATCTACATGATAATAGTTTGACTGTAAGTTGTAGGTTTCTTCACTATCTAATAGAAGAATCGCATAGCTTTAGTGACCTGAACTCCATGTTTCTTCACTATCCAATAGAAGAATATCATAGTTCCAGTGACTTGAACTCTATGCCTACTTTGGGTATAGAACATCAAACAAATAGAATATCAATAGCCATTTAAAAGTCCTTTGAATATTCTGTTCTCCTTGAAGCACTTGTAAAGTCTTCTAAGAGATGTCTATTCTTTAAAGCCACTTCTAAAGTCTTTAAAGAATACGTGTTCGGATTTTCTAAAGAACTTCGAAAAGCCTGCGGAATGTCCGTTTATGTTTGTTGTTCGCCTCGAAGACTTTCGAGGTCTATTTTCTCCCACTTGTCATTTTGGAAACGAATCTCCAAAAGGACATTATTTCGAGCAAACAAACAATATGTTCTCAAAAATTCGTGGTAGAAACAATACCCTTGTGTCTCATTTGAATAAATCACAATGAAACATATATCTAAACTTGGACCTTAGTTTGTCGAATAACAAACACTAAGCTCCCACTGAGTTTAGGAACTCTTTAGATATATCATGAAAAGATATTCTGAAATTACTTTTCAATAGCTTTGACGAATTTGGTTTAGTTTGGTAGTAGTTTGAGCATTTTGTTTTAGAAATTATAGGAAAAGTCTTTATGATTCATCATTGATCGAATCAAGTACTAATTGACTTCGATTATTCCAACTAAGATATGCCATATCTTATGGAGCTAGATTGTGAAATTACAACACACAATCATTGATGATCATATTTGGTCTCAAGTAATCATCAACATGATCTAACCTAGATCTTTATGATTTCTTGCCAAGTGGATTTTATACTTCTGAATCTTTGAACTAGCCAAACAGATTCAACTTATATCACATTTGAGTAAATAAACCTATATTCACTCAAATCCATGTGAAATAATTAAGTCATAAAACCTTTCTTTAGCTTTGAACTCTATCGTCTAGGCGTTCTAACAATAGTTCATATTCTTTGTTACTTTCAACAATTAAGACTAGCTTGTCTTAAGTTGATCTAGAAATCAACCAACTTTCAAAAAGTCCATCAAAATAGAGCTTATGAATGTTAACTTGTTGATATGGTCTAAGCAACAATGCCAAAGATTAATGGAACTCAAATCAAGGGTTTGATTTGAACCTAGTAAAGTTCTTTAAAGAGTTGTTTGTTTTAATCAAGCATATTGACTCAACCTGTAATTGACCATTTCATTCAAATAAACAAACAAACAAGCATTGTTTTTGTTCTTCTGAATGTGAGTCTTTCTGTGTTTGAAGCAGAAACTTAGGTATGCTGATTATGGAACAAAATAGCCATTAAGTTCCAGCCTTTGAAAGGACTTAAAACAAACTAGATGACCCTACAACTAATGTAGCATTGCCATGCTTCATTTCCCACTTGTAGGTCATTAGTGTATCCTAGCTTCCATTGTTTGAGTTATTACCGAAGCAAGAACCTCAAGCGGTATATGATACCAAGGAAGTTTGATTGCTAGGTCACTTCTCTTTAAACATAAACTTATAGGTAGAAACGGAATCGTAAATTCCTTTCATTTAATCCTTGTTTTCCTATTTCTTGTACCCTTTCTTATAGTCTTAAGAATTGAATTCTATAGTGTTGACTTTTATACTTTGTTAGACATGTCCAATGTCACCAACAAGGTTCTTTACCATTTTAATTTATGTTGAATATTTTGTTTCAACTAGATGATCTTACCAGAAGCTTCTAAAGTTCTCTAAGCATCGATCTATTCGAATGTCTAGGGACTAGACTCATTCGAGAATTAAATGGACAAAGATATTAGGTTGTTAACCATTGGCAAAGCTGAGCGTATTAAACTCAATGCTTTATGATCTCAAAACTACATTGTATTTCGAATTCACAAGCACCAATTGGTTTGCCATTCGATTTTGATATTCGAAAACAACCATAAAAGTCGCTAAAAGAAACGTACATTTTAAATTGCTCATTTTCTCTCATTTCCGTGAATCGTTCTTGGATTCACTACCAATCGAGGAAATTTACTGTTACCTTTCTAAAAGGATTTATTGCAGTGCAAGATATTTAATTATAAACAATAATTAAAACATTCATTGAAGCATGAAAAGTCTAAACATTTATCATGAGTAATAACTTGAAAATTAAAGCAATCATGCAATTTCAACAAGTTATTAGCATTTTATTCGAATTTATTGTTCCGGCAGGTGTGAATAAAATGATTCCAAGATCCTAAAATCATTGAAGAACTAAGCACAGTTTGTCGACTTAATCCTAAAATATCTTAGGTAAGCAAAAGGCTTTTGCTAATAGTCTAGAAACTATTCTTGGTTAATAGGTACGTCTAAGAACTTATTAGGTAAACCTATCGATTTTGCCACGACATAAAAGGACTCCTTACTTATATCGTTGAGTTTCACCAAAACTAACATGTACTCACAATTATTTGTGTACCTTGCCCCTTTAGGACCAATAAGTAACACCTCGCTGAGCGAAAACTATTACTAGATTGATGTAAAGGATATCCAAGCAAGTGTATATTTTGGCATGGCACCTTTTAACTGAATTTTTAAGTTTGGAACTTAAGGCTCTTACTATGTTGGTTAGATTTTAAGTGAACTAAAATCCTTAATCATGCAACATAATCAAGCTTTGATCTCATGCATATTTAAGACATATTTAAAGCAATAAATAACTTAAAGCATGCATAAGATAAATGTGATCTAGTATGGCCCGACTTCATCTTGAAGCTTTAACTTCAAAGTCCGTCTTGAAAATCTCCGTGGGAGGCACCATTTTCTTCAAATAGGATAAGCTATAATTAAAAACTAATTACAACTATTTGATGGTACGCAGACCATATTTGAATTGAAAAACAACTTTGGTACTTTAGACCAATTACATTCAAATTAATGGTACGCAGACCATATTTTCTATCCTATTTGGGCCATACTAGTCACTTCATAACCTGCAAAACAGTACATATACAATATATACCATTCACCCATTCATTATCATGAATGGCCCACATAGCTGGTTAGTAAAACACATTATGCATCACGTAAACACTTGCAGCAATTAATCAAGGGCACCAATAATCTACCAATTATTCAGTCCTTATTATTTCTAATCAAGTTGTTTTAACCTTAAGGATTTGTAGACCTAATCAAAAGTTTATGACTAAAAGGGCTCCCACTTAAACCAATAAATTCATATGCTTTACTAATTTTAAACATAAAAATGTATTTCTAGTCTAACCAGAAACATACAAATTTAATTAAAATTTAAAGCTCATATAAATTTATAATTGAATCCAAAAAGTTTAATTTAATTTCAGTCGTATTTAAATTAATTCATGATTTTAATTTTAGTAAAATAATTAGAATAAATAAAATTTATTATAATTACAATATTCAAAATTAAAATCCAAGAAAATAATTTAAATTATTAATTTTAAAATTAATTAAAATTACGTAAACTGAAAATTTCAAATTAAAATTTCAAAACGATCTAATCGCAACGCAACAACCCACGCGACGTACGCCCATGGGCCACACGCACACAACCATCGCTGGCCATGTGCGCGTAGCCCATGCGCTGCGTCGCATCGCTGCTGCATCTTCCATCGCAAGCCATCGCACGCTATGGTGCTCGCTGCGCGCGTGCCAGCGCTCGACGCACGCGAGCCATCGCTCGCTGTGCGCGCTCGCCATCGCTCGCTGTGCGCGCGAGCCATCGCTCGCTGTGCGCGAGAGCAATTGCGCGCGATCAATCGCTGGGCGCAGCGCTCGTGGCACGCGAGCTTGCGCTCGCTGCGCGCGAGGCTGCGCGCGCTTGCGCGAGGCAGTGCGCGTCGTGGCGCAGCTCGCTTGCTGCCCACACGCGACTGCCTTGGCTTGCCTTTCGCCCATGCCCATTTGTTCATAGCTCGTGGCCCACGACACAAGGCAGGGCTGCTGCCTTGTGCTCATGCACCACGCCCTTGCTTATTGCATTCGTGTCGCACGGGCGACGAGCTCCCTTGCTTGTCGTCGCATGCCCGCACTATACAACACCCCTTGAGGGTAACACGAAGCGTCCATTGCTTTGTGCGTGCAAGTTATATGAACGAATCGCATAAAAATTTAAAATTTATATTTAAAATTAATGACAAATTAATAAATAATATTAATTTCATAAGTTTAGGGCGAAAAATCGAAAATTTATTATTCAATTGATTTCCGATTGTCATGGATTCAAGTCTAGGTCATAAAAATTTAAAATTTATCATAAATTTACAATTTTTATGGTGGTTTTTAATCATAGAGTTCTAATTAAATTATAATTAATTATGAAAATCAAATTAATTCTAAATTATTCTAATTTTCAACAAATTAATCATAATTACAAATTAGATTGCATAATTAACAAGGCTAGGCATTCAAACTTGTTAAACATATACTGTAGGTCAATCAAAAATTCAAGATTTATCAACAAGAATCGCAAATATTTAATTTAACATCTTAAATTTACGAAATTTTGCATTCGAAAAACTAAAACCTTCGAAAAGTCATAGTTAGGCTTCGAATTTGAGAATTCTGGGTTCGGCAGAAAATTATTATTTTTGTCAAAATTTTAGAATGCCTTTTACATGCGGAATTGACACAAAAATCACTCGATTTGGATGAGTAACGAAGAAACTGCCGAAAAACTGCGTACGTATAATTAAATAAACGCAATTTGCAATTAATTAACAATTACGAAAATTAATCACCCCTTTTAATTCTTGCAAATTTGTAATATTTAACCATGTTCATGCAATTTAGATTATGAAAATAATAAGGGGCTCGTGATACCACTGTTAGGTTATGATACATATGATATTACATAAATCATGCGGAAACAACCATTAACCCAGGAATACATATTATTTACACATAATCATATAGCATAATTTAGATGCATACTCTTTGTTGCGTGCCTTCCCTAGCTGCGCCCGAACCGAACAAGAACAAGTCTTTAGGACTCCAAGTGTCTTCCCTCCGTAGATAGTCCACAGCACGTCCGGATCCGCCTTAAGTTTGACCAACTAGAATCGCCCTTAAGGTACTAGAATTTTTGGCACTTTTGAGCAAGATGTGTGTCTGAATTTTTCTCTCAAAAACTCACTTTGAATACTTGAAAACTCGTTATAAATTGTGAACCCAGGCCACATATTTATAGGGGTATGGAAAGAGAATTGGAATCCTACTAGGATACGAATTAATTAAATTAGAATCCTAGTGGAACTCTTATTTAATTAATTTATCTTTTAGGATTAGGAATTTAATCATTAAACGAATTCTATACGCTTTAGGATTCGAGTAACACACTTCGAGTAATACGCTAGCACCGCACGCAGGCCTTGCGGCCCACGCACAGCGCCAGCCCACTCGTCGCAGCCCCGCGCGTGCGCCCAAGCTTCGGCTGGGCCTGGCTTTTGCGCTGGGCCTGGTCGCATTCTTGGCGTGTGGTTGTTGCGCTTGGCTTGCTGGGCGATGGCCCGGCTTCGTGCTGGGCCTTCGTCTGGCAGGCCTCGTCCGATGCTAATTCGTACGATGCGCTTCCGATTAAATTCTCGATTCCGGAATTCATTTCCGATACGAACAATATTTAATATTTCCGATTCCGGAATTAATTTCCGTTTCGAACAAATATTTAATATTTCCGTTTCCGGAATTATTTTCCGATTCCGATAATATTTCCGATTCAGACAATATTTCCGTTTCCGGCAATATTTCAGATTCCGGCAATATTTCTATTTCCGATAATATTTTCCGATACGTACCATGTTTCCGTTTCCGGCAACATCTACGACTTGGATAATATTTATATTTCCGATACGATCCATATTTCCGTTTCTGGCAATATCATCGTTTCCGGAGTATTCATTTCTTGCCTGTGACGATCTCAGCTCCCACTGAAACCAAGATCCGTCGATTCCGAATATCCATAGTTGGAGTATTTAGTGCCATTAAATACTTGATCCGTTTACGTACTATTTGTGTGACCCTACGGGTTCAGTCAAGAGTAAGCAGTGGATTAATATCATTAATTCCATTTGAACTGAAGCGGCCTCTAGCTAGGCATTCAGCTCACTTGATCTCACTGAATTATTAACTTGTTAATTAATACTGAACCGCATTTATTAGATTTAACATTGAATGCATACTTGGACCAAGGGCATTATTTCCTTCAGTGACAAGCTGTATAAGGATCTGAAAAAGGTCTATTGGTGGCCAAGAATGAAGAACGAAGTGGCTGAATTTGTTGCAAGATGCTTGACTTCTCAGAAGGTTAAGATTGAGCATAGGAGACCTCAAGGAAAGGTCCAACCCTTAGAAATTCCGAGTTGGAAATGGGACTATATCTCAATGGGCTTCGTCACTTGTTTACCCAAGTCAAAAAGTGGAAATGTCACCATTTGGGTGGTAGTAGATAGGTTGACTAAGTCAGCAGTGTTCATACCAATGAAAGAAACCTGGAAAATGGAACAACTTGCCAAAGATTACATAAAATATGTAGTGAGACTACATGGAGTTCCTAAGGAAATCGTGTCAGATAGGGATTTTAGGTTCCTTTTGAATTTCTGGAAAAGTGTACAGAAGAACTTTGGTACGACATTGAAATGAGTACATCGTTCCATCCAGCCACAGATGGACAAACCGAAAGGACTATCCAAACCCTAGAGGATATGCTAAGAGCTTGTGTGATAGACTTTCAAGGTGGATGGGAAGATAGCCTAGATCTGATCGAGTTTTCATACAATAATAGCTATCATGCCAGTATTGGAATGACACCATTCGAACCCTTGTATGGGCGAAAATGCAGAAGTCCCTTATGTTGGAGTGATATCAATGAAACCGTTGTACTAGGTCCCCAAATGATAGAGGACACAATGAACCAAGTTAGGACTATTCAATCCAAAATTCAAGCCGCGCAAGATCGTCAAAAGAGTTATGCAGATTTGAACGTAGGGATGAAGAACTCCAAATAGGTGACAAAGTGTTACCTAAGGTTTCACCAATGAATGGTGTAATGAGATTTGGGAAGAAAGGAATGTTAAGCTCAAAGTATATAGGCCCATATGAAATCCTAGAAAGGATAGGAAATGTGGCATACAGACTAGCCTTACCCATCGACTTGCATAGAGTGCACAATGTGTTCCATATATCTCAGTTGAGAAAGTATGTCCCGGACAAGTCGCATATGTTACAACCGGAGACCATAGAGTTAGACCAAAGTTTGACATTTTAGGAAAGACCTGTCAAAATTCTTGATAGCACAGTGCGTAGTACACGGACTAAGGATGTTAAGATTGTTAAAGTGTTATGGTCTAACCAAGAATCTGAGGAAGCTACCTGGGAAGCCGAGGAAGAAATGAGAAAGAAATATCCCGAGATTTTTCCCGAGGTTAGTTGAGTTACGGGGCCGTAACTCGTTTTCTTTAAGGGGGGTAGAGTGCGGTAGAATTTCGCGCTTTTTACCTTATTTACCTTGTTTCCCCTTACTGTATGCCTAATTTAGTGCTTTTTCAGTGAAGTTTCACTCTATATTGTCATGTTGAATTACTTAAAGAGTACGACAACTAAAATTTTCTGCAAGAAAACACATTAAAGTCTCATAAAGTCTCAAGTTTTGATTTTCAGTTTGTGATTTCAGTGCCCAAGTTTCGGGACGAAACTTTTTTTAAGGAGGGTAGACTGTAATACCTCGTATTTTTCGTAATTTATAAATATATTTTATTGTATTTATAAAGATTTTTACGAATTTAATTGCATTTAATGTGATTTAAATGTATTTTATTTTTAAATAATTTAATTTATTAATTATTTACGTAAAACCGAATTTTTATTAAATAAATTAAACGAATTTATTTATTCGGGAATTGTTGGGTTGTATTTTGAAAACTATTTTAATTCTAATCCAAGTCAGATCCAATTCCGATGGCAAACCCAACAAGGCTTGCAAGAAACTAATTTAAATTAAGCCCTTAAGTAAGCCAAAGTAAAAACCCTAAAACCTAGCCCATGAGGGAAGGAAAATCTATAAATACAACCCTCCCTCTCATTAAATCCGCACATTAAAATTCAGAATTTCTCTCATCTATCTCTCCTCTCCTTTCGGTCGTTTATCTCTCCTCTCGCCCCCTTGCCTTCGGCCGCAAGCAAGAAAGCAAGCAACGAGTGCCTTGCTCGCTGCCCAGCCCGTGCACACCCGCGTCCTGCCTTCGTGCCTTGCCCGCGCTGCCCCCACACCCCGTGCTGCTGCCTTGCCTCGCACCTCGCCCTCGCATCTCTCGCTCACCCTCGCACACACGCGCACATTTTTGTGCGATGCTACTGTTTTGTGCCGAGCAGAGCCCCACGCCCATCGCCTAGCCCTCTCTTGCTTGCTCGTCGCTGCCCGCGTGTGCCTCTTACACCGCTGCTGCCTCGTACTCGTTGTCCACACGCAACTCACGTTGCGTTGTGTGCGTTGTTGTTGTTGATCGATTTCCGTACTCCGTATACTTTTAACCTTTTCTAAATTCCTTTTTTAGATTAATAAATTATTATTATTGTTTTAGATTATTTAAATTGTTGGGAACGGTTATGAACACCGTGTTTTAATGTTTTCGTATTTAAATTGATGGGAGTGGTTTTAATTATACGAACTATTATTTTCAGATTTAGTAATTAATTAAAGTGTCAATTTTTATGGTCAAAACATGGTTTTATTGATGACCTATTGATAGGATTTTATTTCCAATTGTTTAGCCAATTGATTCACATAATTTAATGACGATTTAAATTATGGGAATCAACTTGAATTTTCAGATTTATTATAAAGCTTTAAAGTGTTGATTTTTAATGATTTTAAGGCCAAAAAGTCAACGTTTTTATACTAGGACTTGAGTTGACTATTTGGGTCTATCAATTTAATGAATAACGATTAATTTCTAATTAAAAAAAGGTTTTAGAATCTTAAATAGTTGTTGGAAATTTAGTAAACATGGATAATAATTAAGTTTCTCCTTTGTGTTTATAGAAGTTGATTTCTAGCTTTGAGTCGTGATTCGCACAGTGGCCCCTGTACTTAGGTATTCCAGGTACGTACATGACTAGGGTGACCACCTATCCCATGAGGAATTTATGATGTGTATTGATTGTGAATAATGTGAACTTAAAGCGTTGAGAATTCATGTTTGATGTGTGAACAAGCATGTTGGGAATTATTATTGAATCCATGTATTCTACGTGAATGAGCATGTTATGGATTGTTAATGCTTTATGAAGCTTTGTGAACAGACATGTTGTGATCTTTTATAATCTTTGAATTATGTCAAGCATGTTGTTCGAATTGATATGCATGTATGAGTGTTTTGCATGCAAGTTATTATGATTATGCTATTGTACGGGATGTCTAGCATACTTTGAGCCTATTGAATATTGCCTCAGTGCATCGTCTATTCTACCTCCGTGTAGAATACATTTAAGAAGTTTATGTGAATTGTACTAAGCAGTATTCGTGCTAAGGGCACACCCGCTTGTTAACAGGAAATGTCGGGTTATCTCAACAGTGTTTTGAGAAGGAAAAATGGGACTAAATTCACTTGAGTCCTATGTTTGATCACAAGTCCTAAAGGGTTAAAATGAAGTGTCATTGTTTATTTGTTTAATTATTTGCATGTTATGTTTTATGTTGAGTCTTGAGTCGCCTTGAACATAAGATACTAATTAACGTAAAGTGTAACCCGAATGAGCTTCAAAACGCTTGGAACGTATATACCTTGAGTATGAACAATGGGGAGAGTCGCGTCGGAGAAACTCGTACTCCTTGAATGATACAAGACGTTGTTTCATTCTTTTGGTTATCGCTTGTAATGCGCAGGAATTCCGTCGGTATGGTCCGACTGTCGGTAGAAAGCCCGACCTTAATTATTTGGTTCTTGGTGGGCACCCAACACCCTCAGTTTCCCTCAGTGGTTTTGTTATTATATTTTACCCGTTCGAAGCTAATTCTTATTTATTTGTGAGTTAAGAGTCGTGTCAAGTATCGAGTCTGTCTCCATGATTAATTGTTTAATTAAATGGCTTTTGCGTGTGGATTATCATATTGTTGAGTGAAGCATGTTAGACTAGGATTTCATTCTAGCTTGTTCGTACTCAGCTTTTGCTGACTTCGTGCTTCATGTCTTTCGGTCATGGCCTTCGCCTTAATGACCTATGATGGTCCATCATTGCATTGCGTTGTTGGCGAGTAGTTTTCAATAAGCAGGTTCGTAGAGATAACTTGCGGGAGAAGTTATCATAGGAATAGGGTTGAGAGACTATTTAATCTTTCGTAATTATAAACTCTATTTTGATTTCTAGTCATGACTACTAATATTATTTAAACTATAGTTAATGGGTTTTAAACTATTTAATTCTTTGGTTTTGGGCCGTAATGGTTCCAGTTTGTTAAGTCACCATTAACTATTTAATGTGTTTTGCAAGTTAGTTATTTCCGCTGCGTAATTCTGGTAAATAGCCTTAGCCGTTATCACGGTGGCAGTAATATCTTGGTAATTCTTTTATATTAGCCGGAAAAAGGTAATTATAAAAATAAGGAATTATCAGGGTGTTACAGTCTATCTAGAATATATCGTCAAATTGAAAGGACTCATCATTTAATAAACCATAAAATTAAATGGAAAAATGAATTCCATTCATTTATATGAATGGTTAACCAAAAACGTTTTACAATGTATTAAACTCTAAAACTTTAAAAGATTTATTAAGGACATCAAAGCCATTCTCCAACATGCTTGATTCCCATAGCTGAAGTGTGCGAGTTGTGCTTCGCTTGCGTTAGAGGTTTAGTCAATGGATCTGAGATGTTGTCGTCAGTTCCAATCTTGCTTATCTCGACTTCTTTTCTTTTCACGAACTCTTATAGAGAGTGAAATCTATGAACTACATGTTTGACTCTCTGGTGGTGTCTAGGCTCCTTTGCTTGTGCAACAGCTCCATTATTGTCACAATATAGAGCTATTGGTCCTTTAATGGAGGGGACTACACCAAGTTCACCTATGAACTTCCTTAGCAAAATAGCTTCCTTTGTTGCTTCATGAGCAGCAATGTACTCCGCTTCAGTTGTAGAATCCGTAATGGTGCTCTGTTTAGCACTTTTTCAGCTTACTGCACCTCCGTTGAGGCAGAAGACAAACCCAGACTGCGATCTGAAATCATCTTTGTCGGTTTGGAAACTTGCGTCCGTATAACCTTTAAAAATTAATTCATCATCTCCACCATAGACCAGGAAATCATCTTTGTGCCTTTTCAAGTACTTCAAAATATTCTTGGCAGTAGTTCAATGTGCCTCTCCTGGGTTTGACTGGTATCTGCTCGTAGCACTTAGTGCGTACGCAACATCCGGGCGTGTACATATCATAGCATACATTATTGAACCAATCAATGATGCATATGGAATCCCACTCATTCGTCTACGCTCATCCATTGTTTTTGGGCACTGAGTCTTGCTTAGAGTCATTTCATGAGACATGGGTAGGTAGCCTCGCTTGGATTCAACCATATTGAACCTTTCAAGCACCTTATTGATATAAGTGCTTTGACTAAGTCCAATCATCATTTTAGATCTATCTATGTAGATCTTGATACCCAGTATGTACTGTGCTTCTCCTAGATCCTTCATGAAAAACATTTCCATAGCCAAATCTTGACAGAGTTCAACATAGGAATGTCATTTCCGATAAGTAATATGTCGTCGACATATAATGCTAGAAAAGCAGTTTTGCTCCCACAGACTTTCTTGTGTACACAAGATTCGTCTGCGTTCTTGACGAAGCCAAAGTCACTGACTGCTTCATCAAAACATATATTCCATCTCCTTGATGCTTCCTTCAATCCATAAATGGATTTCTTAAGCTTGCATACCATTTTAGCATTCATTGGATACTCAAAACCCTCAGGTTGTGTCATAAACACAGTTTATGTTAAAACGCCGTTAAGAAAGAAGTTTTGACATCCATCTGCCATATTTCGTAATCGTAATATGCAGCGATTGCTAACATTATCCGTATAGACTTTAGCATTGTAACTGGTGAAAAGGTTTCATCATAATCCACACCGTGGACTTGCCTGTATCCTTTTGCAACCAATCTAGCTTTGAAAACTTATAGTCTCCCATCCTTGTCCTTTTTCAGTTTGAAAACGCATTTGCTTCCTATGGCTTGGTATCCATTTGGCAAATAGACCAAATCCCGAACTTGGTTTTCAGACATGGAGTCTAATTCAGATTGCATGGCTTCTTGCCACTACTTGGAGCTAGGGCTCGTCATAGCTTGTTTGTAAGTCGCAGGTTCATCGCTTTCCAGCAATAGAATTTCATGGCTCTCATTCATCAAATACCTATGTATCTTTGTGGTTGAAACCTATATCTCTGCGATCTACGCGGGGTTACATTTCTAGTTGGTACTTAATTCTCACTAGATACTTCTAAAGATCTCCGAGTTTCAACCCGAATGTCATCTTGAGCATTCTCTAGAGTTTGTTGTTCGACTCGAATTTCTTCGAGGTTTACTTTCTCCCACTTGTCATTTTAGAAATGTGATCTATTTCAAAAAATATACCATATCGAGCAACAAACACCTTGTTCTCAGATGTATTGTAGAAGTAATACCCCTTTGTTTCCTTTGGGTAGCCCACAACGATACATTTGTCATATTTTGGTTGAAGTTTGTCTGAAATTAATCGGTTGACGTATACTTCACAACCCAAATCTTAAGAAAAGACACATTTGGAGGCTTTCAAAACCATAACTCATATGGAGTCTTTTCGACAGCTTTAGACGGAGCTCTATTTAGTGCGAGTGCAACTGTGTATAGTTCATGTCCCCAAAATTCTATTGGAAGTTCGGCCTGACCCATCATTGATCGAACCATGTCTAGCAAGGTCCTGTTCCTCCGTTCTAACACACCGTTCCATTGAGGTGTTCCGGGAGGAGTCAATTCTGACAAGATTCCACAATCTTTCAGATGGTCATCAAATTCATAGCTCAGATATTCACCGCCTCTATCAGACCGCAGTGCCTTAATCCTCTTGCCTAGTTGATTCTCTACTTCACTTTGAAATTCATAGCTCAGGTATTCACCGCCTCTATCAGACTTATGCTTCATTAGGTAGACATAACCATATCTACCGAAGTCATCAGTGAAAGTGATAAAGTAGATGAAACCACCTCTAGCATTTGAACTCATTGGTCCACATACATATATATGGATTAAACCCAATAGATCAGTTGCTCTTTCTCCAACTTTAGAGAAAGGTTGCTTTGTCATTTTGCCAAGTAAGCATGATTCGCATTTACCATAATCCTCTAAGTCAAATGGTTCTATAATTCCTTCCTTTTGAAGTTTTTCTATGCGTTTCATGCTAATATGGCTAATCGACAATGCCACAGATAGGTGAGATCTGAATCATTCTTTTTGGCCCTTTTGGTATTTATATTATAAACTTGTTTGTCGTGATCTAATATATAAAGTACATTGAATAATTTAGCAGATCCATAAAACATCTCTTTCAAATAAAACGAGCAACTATTGTCTTTTATTAAAAAGCTAAATCCCTTAGCATCTAAGCAAGAAACAAAAATGATGTTTTTAGTAAGACTTGGAACATGGAAACACTCTTCCAGTTCCAAAACTAGCCCGGAGGGCAACGAAAAATAATAAGTTCATGCAGCTAATGCAGCAATCCTTCCTCCATTTCCCACTCGTAGGTCGACTTCACCCTTGCTTAACCTTTTACTTCTTCTTAGTCCATGTGAATTGGAACATTAGTGTGAGCCACAACCAGTATCTAATACCCAAGAAGTTGAATTTGCAAATAAACACTCTATAACGAAAATACCTGAAGATGGAACGAGAGTTCTGTTCTTCTGATCTTCCTTTAGCTTCAAGCTATCTCTCTTTCAATGCCCCTTCTTCATACAGTAGAAGCATTCAGACTCAGAAGTAGGTTGGCTCGCCTTCTTCTTTCCAGACTTGGTGCCGCCAGTTTGCTTAGATTGGTTGGCTTTCTTTCCACCTTTCTTATCATTCCTCTTCTTGCCAGATTTCTTGAACTTGCCCCCATGCACCATAAGCGCATCTTGATTATCACTTTTGAGCGTCTTTTCAGCGGTCTTCAGCATACCGTGAAGCTCAGTGAGCGTTTTGTCCAGACTATTCATGCTGTAGTTCAGCTTGAACTGATCATACCCGCTATGAAGAGAGTGGAGGATGGTGTCTACAACCATTTCTTGAGAGAATTGCTGATCCAGCAGACTCATATTCTCAATTAATCCAATCATCTTGAGATCATGTGGACTTACGGGCTCGCCCTTCTTGAGCTTGATGTCAAGAATTTGCCTATGAGTCTCAAATCTTTCGACTCGAGCTAGATAAGAACATCTTGCTTATCACTTTTTAGCGTCTTTTCAACGGTCTTCATCATACCGTGAAGCTCATGAGCGTTTTTTCCAAACTATTCATGATGTAGTTCGGCTTGAACTGATCATACCCGCTATAAAGAAAGTGGAGGATGGTGTCTACAGCCATTTCTTGAGAGAACTGCTTATCCAACTTACTCATATTCTCAATTAATCCAATCATCTTGAGAACATGTGTACTTACGGGCTCGCCCTTCTTGAGCATGGTGTCAAGAATTTTCCTATGAGTCTCGAGTCTTTCGACTCGAGCTAGATCTTGGAACATGTTATTTAACTCACGGATGATTGTGAAAGAATCTGAGTTGATGAACGTTTTCTGTAGATCTGCACTCATGGTTTCAAGCATTAGACATTTCCTTGTTGGCATCAATCCAACGATTGAGGGCTGCCTGAGTGACTCCTTCGCCCGCGACTTCGGGCATCGCCTCTTCCTGGACACACTCCTTTTTTTCCTGCATAAGAACTATTTGCAAGTTCCTTTGCCAGTCAAAGAAGTTTTTCCCGCTCAACTTCTCCTTTTCGAGAATAGATCGGATGTTGAATGAATTGTTGTTTGCCATAATTAAAACTACAATTGAAAAGAATAAACAAATAAATAACCGTTCATATTTTCTCTTAGTAAACTTAAATTCTAGCATACATGAATAATTCAATATCTATTAAGAATTTTATTCGAGTTTTTGTGTTCCGTCAGGTGTGAATAAAATGAATCCAGGATCCTTAAATTTTTGAAGAATCAAGCACATTATGTATTCTGACTCAATTCAAAAATATTTTAGGTAAGCAAATCCTTTGCTAATAGTCTAGAAACTACTCTTGGTTTATAAGTACGTCTAAGAACTTATTAGGTAAACCTATCCCATTTGCCACGACATAAAAGGACTCCTTACTTCTATCGTTGAGGTTGTACCAAAACTAACATGTACTCACAAATATTTTTGTACCTTACCCCTTTAGAATCAACAAGTAACACCTCGCTATGTCGGAAAACTATTACTTAGATTGATTTAAAGGTTATCCAAGTAAGCGTTATTTTGGAATGGCACCTTTTAACTCAATTTTTAAAGTCTGGAACTTAGGGATTTTACTATGTTTGTTAGATTTTAAGTGAACTAAAATCCTTAATCATGCAACATAATCAAGCCATAATCTGATGCATTATTAAGACATACTCCCTCCGTCCCAGATTAGTTGTTACACTTATCTTTGCACAAAGTTTTAGGTGGTAAGTGGTTGTTTGGTTATCAATTTTTATTTTATTAAAAAAAATGATGTGATAGGAGTTAGTGTGGTATTATTTTAATTGAATGAGAGAGGGTGTGGAGGCAAAAAAAAATTTAGTGGGAAGAAAGAGACAATATAATAATTGTGGGGTCATTCCCAATTTAGAAGTGTAACAACTAATTTGGGACGAACGAAAAAGGAAAGTGTAACAACTAATCTGGGACGAAGGGAGTATTTAAAACAATAAATAACTTAAAACATGCATAAGATTTAAATGTGATCTAGTATGGTCCGACTTCATCTTGAAGCTTCAAGTTCAAACTCCGTCTTGAAAATGGATTGGAAACTCCGTCTTGAATTTCACCATGGGAGGCGCCATTTTCTTCAAATAGGATATGCTATAATTAAAACTAATTACAACTATTTGATGGTACGCAGACCATATTTAAATAAAAACTTTGGTGCATAAGACCAATTTTACATTCAAATTATTGGTACGCATACCATATTTACTATCCTCTTTGGGCGATACTAGTCACTTTTCCATATCCTGCAAAACAGTACATTAACAATATACCATTCATCCATTCATTTATCAATGAATGGCCCACATAGAAAGTTAGTAGACAAAATTATGCATCACATAAACATTTGCAGCAACTAATCAAAGGTTCCAACAATCTACAAATTATTCGACCTTATTAGTTCTAATCGAGTTGTTTTAACCTTAAAGCAATAAAGACCTAATCAAGAGTTTAATGACTAAAAGCTCCCACTAAAACCAAGAATTTTCATGCTTTTCAAATTTTAAACATAAAATTGTATTTCTTAGTCCAACCGGAAACTTATAATTTTAATTAAAATTTAAAGATCACATAAAAATAATTTTAAATCCCTTTATATTATTTTCAGTTGATTAAACTTAATTAATTATAATTTTACCAAGGTTCTAATTTTATTAAAATAATTAGTATAAAATAATTTATAATAATTAAATTAATCAAAATTAAATTCTGAGAAAAATTAAAATTACGAAAATAAAAAATCGACGCTCAACCGAAAATTAAACGAACGACCCAACGTGCCAAGGCAAGGCCGTAGGCCGAAGCCCACGCCTCACCCAAGCAAGTGACATAGTAGCTCCTATGTTCCGCGTGCACAAGTGCACCGCCCATGGCCTGCGTGTTGTTGGTCGAGAGCACAACCATCGTAGGGGCTGGCGCGAGCAGTGCTCGCTTGCGTTTGCTTTGCCACCCATGCCTCTTCGCCCTTCGCCTCATCGCTCACTACACGCGACGTGCACTGCGCTGGCCGAGGACTTGCATGCACGATCGTGCTTACTCGTCGCCTAGCACCGCGTGGGCGACGAGCTCCCTTGCTCGTCGTCGCACGCCCGTACTATTGCAACACCCCTTAAGGGTAACACTTAGCTTCTATTGCTTTGTGCGTGCAAGTTTGTGAACGATTTATAAAAGTCAAAACTTTTATTTTTAAATTTAACGACAAATTAAAAATTCATATTAATTTCACTAAATTTAGGCGAAAAAATGGAAAATTTATTATTCAAATTAATTTCCGATTACATATTTTCTTAGGGATTAAAATCTAGGTCATAAAATTTTAAAATATTTCAATTCAACAAATTTTATGGTGGTTTTTAGTAATAGTATCCTAATTATATTATCAATTAATTATCAAATAAAAAAAAATTCTAATTTATTTGAAATTAAACAAATTCTAAATTATTTGAAATTAAACAAATTATTTATAATTACAAATTAGGTTGTATAATTAACAAAATTAGACCTTAAAATTGTTAAACATATACAATAGGTCAATCATAGATTCATAATTTTATTCAAGATTCGCCAATATTTAATTTAACAGAAAAAAAAATACAAATTTTGCATTCGAAAAACTATAACCTCCGAAAAGTCATAGTTAGGCTTCGAATTTGGAAATTCTTGGTTCGGCATCAAATCTTTGATTTTTATCAAAATTTTAAAACGTTGTTTACATGCGAAATTCACTATAAAAACATAAGATTTCGACCATTATTGACAAAACTGCCAAAAATTCCTGCGAACTTATAATCAAATAATCGCACGAATTTGCAATCAATTAATTATGGAATTAATTAGAGGCTCGTGATACCATTGTTAAGTTATGAATAATACAATAATATAATTCATGCGGAAAAACCATAAAGCAAGAATCCAAATTAATTGCCACATGGTCAATTAGCATAATTTATGTTACATACAATGTGATACGTGCCTTCCCTAGCTGCTCCCGAACCGAACAAGAACAAGAACAAGTCTTTAGAGCCCTAAACATTGCCCCTCCGTAGAAAGTCCACAACATGTTCGGATCCGTCTTAGGTTTAACCAACTAGGATTTTACTTAAGGTTTTATGTATTCGAGTTAGGCTATATTATGTTCTCCCTTGAACACAATGTACGTAAAGAATATGATTTTGAATGTAATTGATGTCTATAATTATGAGGGCCTAGCCTCATATTTATAGGGTAAGAAATAAGGAATTTGAGTATTACTAGGAAGAGAATTACCAACCCTACTAGGATTGAAATACTTATCCAATTAGAATTGTAACATTAATTAAACTCTTAATTAAATCAATCCCAGTAAGAATAGGAATACTTAATCCAAGGTTACTTGGGAATTAAGCAATCAGACCTTTTTTGGAGCCCAAGACGAAGCAACCCAATGCAGCCACAAAGGGGCCACGTTGGTGCGCGTGCCTGCCTAAGCCCAGCCACAGCCGCAGCTGGCCGAAGGCTCAGCGCGCTGCGCCCTTACCTTGGCGGGCCTGCATTGCTTCTGCTTTTCTCGCTTGCTTGGCGCGGCCCATGGAGCTGCTGCTGCCTTGCTTGCTTGGCGCGACCCATGGTGCTGCTGCCTTGCTTGCTTGGCGCGACCCATGGTGTTGCCGCCTTGCAAGCTTGGTGCGACCCATGGTGTGCTGCTGCCTTGCGTGCTTGTCGAGCGATGGGCCGACTCACTTGCCGGCTTGTCACTCGTCGAGCTTCCGATTCATTTTCCGATTCCTGAATCCATTTCCGTTTCGAACAAATATTTACGTTTTCGTTAATATTTCCGATTCCGGAAATAATTTCCTTTTCCGACAATATTTCCGATTCCGGTAATATTTCCGTTTCCGGTAATATTTACGATTCCGGCAATATTTCTATTTCCGATAATATTTTCCGATACGAACCATGTTTCCGTTTCCGGAAACATCTACGACTTGGATAATATTTATATTTCCGTCATGAACCATATTTCTGTTTCTTGCAATATCATAATTTCCGGAGTATTCTTTACTTTGCCTTTTGACGATTTCAGATCCTATTGGAACCGAGATCCGTCGTTTCCGAATGTTCATAAATGGATTACTTGATGAATAATATATTCACTTAAATACTTGATCCATTCACGTACTATTTGTGTGACCCTACGGGTTCAGTCAAGAGTAAGTTGTGGATTAATATTATTAGTTCCACTTGAACTGAAGCGACCTCTAGCTAGGCATTCAGTTCATTTGATCCCACTGAATTATTAACTTGTTAATTAATACTGAACCGCATTTATTAGACTTAGCATTAAATGCATACTTGGACCAGGGGCATTATTTCTTTCACCTGGTTCATCTAGAATCCAAATTAATTGCCACGTAACCAATTAGCATAATTTATTATACATACTATGTGATGCGTGCTTTCCCTAGCTGCTCCCGAACCAAACTAGAACAAGTTCAAGAGCTCCAAATGTCTGCCCTACGTAGATATCCCATATCACGTTGGAATCCGCCTTAGGTTCCACCAACTAAGATATCATCAAAGGTATTATGCACTCGAGAACTCACTTTATGTGATAGGCAAGAATATTGAATCTCTTAAATTCAAGTTGTATGTTGTGTATAAATTATCATCATGGATCATGAATTTATAGGGGAATAGATAGTCGTATCCTACTAGGATTAGATTTACCGAAAACCTTAGAATTTAGATTCTAGTTAATCTCAAATACTTAGTCTTTAGGAAAATCCAAACACTTAAGTATTAGGATGGTCCTAAAACTCTAAATTATGTAGGAAAAGGAAAACAAATAACTTGTGGCCCAAGTTACTTGCCAAGCAAGTAAACTTGGCGCCTATGCAAATGACTTGGGCACGCGGGCTGGGTCTTGGCGCTCAAGCCTAGCCTTGCTTCCCACGCCTACTTGCCGCCCATTCCTATAGCTCATACCTGCCTTTGCTAGGCTTTGGGCCTCGTGCCTAGCGCTGGCCTGTCGTGCCTCGCTGGCTTTTCTCGTCGACCAATGGGTTGGCTCGCTTGTCGGCCTGTCGCTCGTCATGCTTCCGATTCGTTTTCCTATTCCGGAATTTATTTCCGATTCAAACAATATTTACGTTTTCGATAATATTCCGATTCCGTCAATATTTTTCGACTTCGACAATATTTCTGATTCCGACAATATTCCACTTTCCGACAATATTTTTGATTCCGATAATATTTCTATTTCCGTTTATATTTTCCGAAACGAACCATATTTCCATTTCCGGAAATATCTTCTACTTCGATAATATTTACTCCCTACGTCCCAGATTAGTTGTTACACTTATCTTTGCACAAAGTTTTAGGTGATAAGTGGTTGTTTGGTTATCAATTTTTATTTTATTAAAAAAATAGATGTGATAGGAGTTAGTGTGGTATTATTTTAATTGAATGAGAGAGGGTGTGGGGACAAAAAGAAATTTAGTGGGAAGAGAGAGACAATATAATAATTGTGGGGTCATTCCCAATTTAGAAGTGTAACAACTAATTTGGGACGAACGAAAAAGGAAAGTGTAACAACTAATCTGGGACGGAGGGAGTATATTTCCAAAACGAACCATATTTCAATTTCGGAAAATATCTTCGACTTCGATAATATTTATATTTCCGTTATGAACAAAAATTCTGTTTCCGGCAATATCTTCATTTCCGGCAAATATTCTTTCTTTTCCTTTTGATGGTTTTATCTCCCACTAGAACCAAGATCCATCATTTCCGAATGTCCATAGTTAGAGTATTTACTGAATATGATATTCATTTAAATACTAGATCCCTTCACGTACTATTTGTGTGACCCTACGGGTTCAATAAAGAGTAAGTTGTGGTATTAACATTATTAATTCCACTTGAACTTAAACGACCTCTAGCTAGGCATTCAGATCTCACTAAATAGTTAACTTGTTTAATGAATACTGAACCGCATTTATTAGACTTAGTATAAATGCATTAACTTAGACCAAGGGCATTATTTCCTTCGTTTTGCACTGCAAGTTGCTTCTCCTGTTTTTGCTAAGGCCTTGTTCTACCTAAGTGTTATTTTCTCTTTAATTAGGTCAAGGTTGTATTTCTGTTATATAAATAAAATTTCCAGCCTCTGTAAGGTTGTCAGCTTGCTGTATTTTTGGGTTTTATGTTGTGATGATCAAATTAATAATATACCTTCTTGTTTTGTCTACTTTGTTACTATGTGTAAATCTTTTGCCTTAATTATGCACCTTTTCTTATGACAATACTTACTATCCTTCAGATACACTGCTCCTTATGCCTTGAACTTATGTTGTCTGCTTTCAAGGATACAGTTGAAGAGGTTCTTCTCTAGACATTTAAGGTATGCAATTTTATTTCTAAGTCAATTTTACCCCTAAAACCATAACCACGGATATCCCTGCCTCCTCCGCCTGAATGTTCAGTGAAAACACTCTACCTTTAAAAAGAAAGAAAAAAAATGACAGGATTGCTAGGGGGGAGGACACAAAATTATGGTCTTACTTTAACATGAATCAACCGAAATGCCAAATAAGTCTCATGTGAGAGAAAAACCCTAAACACCACCCTATGTAACATATACCACTTTCCTTCCCCTTATAATCCTTTAACCTCCATACTTACACCTAATCAAAAGCTGATAGTATATCTATCTCAGATAGATGAGCATTATTTGCATCTATATCAAAACGCCAGAAAAAGGGTTTTCGAAACATATACATAGGGGGTGGAATATACCAACACTCAATAGTTTTGTTTTTCTCTAAATCAACAAAACAATCTTCCCAAATGATTAGATTTTCACTTTCATGAATAGAGTACACATTCTTATCGAGCCCCAAACCACTTACGAATCCAAATGGATCATGAGATTGAGGAGTCATGTAATGAGCCTGTTTGATTAACCATTTCTCAGTTTGCGATGAATAACACAACAACCTAGCTTGATTGGCTTCACTACACTGGTACTCAGCCACCAAAAATCTTCTTAAAACCCAAGGTTTGTCACCCGACTCGGTGATAAAGCCAAGCCCTTTCAGGTGGAGGATTGGATAGAGAGGTTTGGGAATTGGGACCCACTTCCCAGTGGTTGGATTGCCCACATATAAAACATCTTTTCCAACACTATTTTCTAAACAAGATTGCGCTTAATTTAAAGAGAAAAAGAATGATGTTATTGCAACACCCCAATACCACTAAAGAACTAGAAATGGGTTTGAAAGGTTTTGTATCAACACCAATTGATAGAGAGATTACGTCTGGGGGAATTTAGATATTGAATTCAGCTTGCGACGCTCTTTCTGTGTTGATTTAATCGTATCTCAAGATCAGTGTCAGTCTTAAAATTTAGTGGGCCCTAGGCAAAAGAAGAGATATGGGCCCCGTATACAAATAAGAATTTTAAATTTTAAAATCTACCTAACAAATAATTTCACTAAAATAATACGCCTGATTTCTTTTTACGGTGCAGTTTGTTACGGAGTATTTCGTAGAGATATATGTGCATAATATTTTCTATATTCTTTATTTCTATGATGTCGTTAAAAGAAAGATGAGAAATACTTTGTTTCCTGCAGATAGATTTCATGAAGAGCACGCGTGTGTGAATAAAATTGATAGTAGATCATGTAAGAAAAGTATAGCAAGTTAATCATATATTATTGGACAATTAAGTTTCTTAACACAAGTATATCCAATAGGTGCTAATATTTTCCTTAAAGAAAATTGAACGATTCTTATTAGTTGTCAATTTTGTTGAATTAAAGATGTCAAACAATCAAGGAAATTGCATTAGATAAAACTAGGAAGGAAAGGACTTAAATTTATCAAACATAAAAATAAAGAAAAAAAATACCCGAATAGAAGTATTATTAAGGAAGGAATTCTATAAACGAATAATTTCATAGGTAATGTTTTAAAAGACTAAAAAGAAGGAAAAAGACGGAAAAAAACAAGGGGATCTGCGGGGATCGATCCGCTGGTTACTTAGATCAACAACCTGAGAATTACCACTGAACCATAAAGTTTATTATGCTTCTATTGTGCATTATTTTGTACTACAAAAAAATAGGACCCAGATTATTTTAGGGCCCCTTTTTCCCTTGGGTCCTAGGCCGCCGGACCCCTCGCCTATGTCTAGGGCCGGGCCTGCTTGGGATCAAGAATGACAAAAGAAGGAGATGAGACAAATAAGAGGTGATGAAATGAGGGTTTTGGGTTATGGAATTCCAGTACTTCGAAAGACACTTGAAACTCTGGATTGACTTTGCAGGAAAACTGTGGAAAATCTCGTGCATTACACCAACTGGAATTGAACCATTTCAGTTCTATCTGTAGCACTTGGAAATAAATTATTCTGATCTTTTCCAGATGCAGCACCTACAAGAGTAAATGACTAAATGAGGTGCCAAAAGACCAACATAAAAGGGAAACCAAGTAGGCCAAAGGAAAGGAACAATGGAACTTATCAATACCTTCATAAATCAAATAAAAAAAACAAACATCTACGCAGAATTTTACTAAAATAGTAAACTAAAGAGTCAAGAATAACTACAAACTTAGACGTAGAAAATAAAATTTACCAATGGATACGACTATATGAGTATGACAAATTAAACAATTGCTCTCTTACACATAAACATCTATTCCTAAGTCATTATGACTTCTTTTGAAGCAAAGACATGACATGGAAATACTTTTAACCACACCAATATGGCTCAATAGTACATTAAAAGTTCAGAATTGAGACAAATTTCAATGTGAGACTTACATGAAACCACTTCTGCCGTAACTGAAACTCCAACTACACTATGAGCTAGTATAGTGTTGTCCTTGCAGCGTGACTTGCCTCCGCTTGGAGTAAATCCTAGTTCCGAAAGTTTACGGAAGAAGGCATCCACATCGTGAGACACAACCAAGAAATGGTGAGACCAAGCAAGTGGATTTGACACATTGAAACTCTAACTTCGTCTTCCGTTCTTTTTTAGTTGACAAATTTTGACTTTTGATCATTATCATACTGTTCATATAATCTACTTAGACCGTCAATTGTGATTTATACTTTTAAAAAAAATAGTCATATGGCGTCTTGATATAATTGTCTCATTGTACAAATTTATAATATGAACAGTTTTGAATTTTATAAAAGAAATTTGTCAACTAAATAAAGAACGGAAGACGTATGAAATCCTAATCGGAATATATAATATTTTCAATATTTAACTATTATTTACAATAAAATATAAAACTAAAATAAAATGTATTCCGTAAATGGATTTTTTTTCATGAGATGAATTTTTTCAAGACACGTTAAACTTATAATGTTTGACGATGTGAATTGTATATTGATTTACGATTCAAAATCATACAATAAAAAATGTACTTTTATTAGATTTAATTATTTTTTATAAAAAATTTAAAATTAATTTGTATTTATAACCATTCTATTTGTTTGTTTATATTCCATTTATTTTTTCACTTCAAAAGTTTTATATACTACGCAATATTCAATTGATAAAAAAAAGAGGCATAAATTTGTGTAATAAATAATCTTCATAATATGTATATCTTAATATTGTATATACCACTTTTCCTTCCCCTTATATTCCTTTAATCTCCATACTTGCACTCAATCAAAAGTTGATAGTATATCTATCTCAGATAGATGAGCATTATTTGCATCTATATCAAAACGCCAGAAAAAGGGTTTTCGAAACATATACATAGGGGGTGGAATATACCAACACTCAATAGTTTTGTTATTCTCTAAATCAACAAAACAATCTTCCCAAATGATTAGATTTTCACTTTCATGAATAGAGTACACATTCTTATCGATCCCCAAACAACTTACGAATCCAAATGGATCATGAGATTGAGGAGTCATGTAATGAGCCTGTTTGATTAACCATTTCTCAGTTTGCGATGAATAACACAACAACCTAGCTAGATTGGCTTCACTACACTGGTACTCAGCCGCCAAAAATCTTCTTAAAACCCAAAGGTTGTCACCCGAATATATAATGTTTTCACTATTTAACTATTAATTATAAATAAAAGATAAAAATAAAATAAAATGTATTCCGTAAATGGATTTTTTTCATGAGATGAAATATTTCAAAACACGTTAAACTTATTATGTTTGACGATGTGAATTTGTATATTGATTTACTATTCAAAATCATAAAATAAAAAATGTACTTTTATTAGAATTAATAATTTTTTATAAAAAATTTAAAATTAATTTGTATTTATAACCATTTGTTTGTTTATATTCCATTTATTCTTTTCACGTCAAAAGTTTTATATACTACACAAAATTCAATTGATAAAAAAAAAAGAGGCATAAATTTGTGTAATAAATAATCTCCATAATATGTGCATCAAAATATTGTAAAATGAACATTAAATATTTTCAAAATTAACACAATCATATAGATTAATATAAACCCTAAAACTTTTTGATTTGAACAAAAATAAAATTCTGAATCTGAATATTTTGAAGAAATATTGCAAGCAAAAGAGAGACAAAATGTAGATTTCAACCATAAAGTTTCTAAAACACCTCACATTGAAAAAATTATTTAGACAAATGATAATATTATATGCAACAACAATAAACATTTTATTTTCAGAAAATGAAATGCTAGACTTCAATCAATGAGTATGCATGTAATACACATAATAAACAAATACGACAATCATAATCTCACAAAATGAAAATCATAACTTTAACAAATTAACATAATCATATATTAACATGATCTTTTAAAAATTCTAAATCTAAAAACAAAATAAAATCTAGACTTGATTTTTATGAAGTAATATAGCAAGAAAATGGGGTGAGAAAATGGAGATTTCAACAGAAAAAATCTAAATCAACAGGGGACTAAAAATAAGATTTGAAAGACGAATGGCAATGTTATACACAATAGAAAAGAACATTTTATTCTCACAAAATGAACGTTATTAGTTCCAGAACCTAATCAACAAGCATAAATTTAAACTTCATAATAAATAAATATGAACATAAAAATCTCATTAAACGAACATATATAATCATGTAGTCATAGGAACCTAGAAAACATCTAGATCTGAAACTTTTGAAAGAATTTAGCAAGAGAATGGAGAACTCAAACAATTTTTTTAAATCACTTACACAAAAGAATGAAAATATTACACACACACACACACACACACACACACTCGCACACACACACACATCCGCGCGCGCGCGCACGTCTAATTTATTTTTAAATTACAAAAATCGAGTGCTACATAGGTAATTAATTAGGTGACACGTAGATATTTTAAATAATTAATTACTATATATACAACTCCATCCAAAATAAAACACTCTAATAATTATAAACATAAATTTAAAATGAAATTCATCCAATTAAATTGAAACACTAATCCAAAAAGAAATTCAATCCAAAATCAAACACGAATTCAATATTAGAGCGTCACGTAGAAAATCTAATGGTTCCGGCCAATGAAAATAAGATTTCGGAATTACTTTGAATTTAAAAAGTCGAGTGTCACATAGATAAATAATTAGGTGACATGTAGATAAGTTTATTAATTAATTTTTAATATTTTCATCCAAAATCAAACACTCTAATAATTACTCCAAAAAAAAAAATTAATCTAATCTAATATATAAAACATAGCAGTTGATATACATAGGGTTTTATTTTAATTTAGCAATTTAACAAAATCCGTGCATCGCACGGGCTAAAATCTAGTCCTAAATATTTTAGGGGATGAAGCTACTGATTACTGAAATAGGAAACCTACTCACACCAAAAGTCTACAATCTTGTATGTATAAATAAAATAAAATTTAGAAAATAAAATTGAGTAAACTTGTACGTAGTAAGTATTTATGTTATACTTGGGGGGAAATTCTATCTTCTAGGAAGTTGAATTAGGTTAGCAACGTTGAGATAGCCAAGTTGGTCTAAGACTCTAAGGTGCTAAATTGTGGTTCTAGTCCGAAAGGGGGTGGGTTTAAATCCCAATCTCAACATGCAAAAAGGAAGTTGAATTAGATTAGGAATGTGTTTCAATTCCTACTTCTAAACTTATACACTTTCAATAATACTTGTTTGCATAAATATAATCTCAAAGCTTTTACCCCAATATTTACATAAACCCCTATGTTATCAATTCAATTCTTAAAACCCTAAAAAAAATATGGTGGTCGTTAAGGCAAAGATCATTGAAAGGGGAAGATTGAAGTTTGAAGAAAATTATGATCATATTGATGGGTGCTTACCCCGAGAGCTAACACTCGAAATCTTTTTTCGACTGCCAACGAAAACATGGAATTATCTAATCTCAAACCCTAATTTTATCAAATCCTACACACTAAACTCAAACAACCAGCCCATAACCATGCTCTATAATGATTATTTTAAACTGCGTAAGTCTTTATCTCTTGGTAAACAGTACAACTTAAACTTAAACTTAAACAAGCCTACGGTGTTAGAAGTAAACCCTTCCTTCTTCCTCGACACTAAATCAAATCTATGTCACCTAATTGGATCATGCGATGGCCTTGTATGCACGTACTCTGATCACACAAATCTTATCTACCTTTGTAACCCCCTCACCAAAAGAAACCAAGGAAATTTCACTCCCATACCCTAAAACCAATCCTATAACCGCCACGACATTAAAAGTATGTCGTAGTTTGGCTTCGTTCCTTCTATCAATGACTACAAGATATTGTTAGTATTTTAAAAATCAATGCCAAAGTTAAGAATCTGTGTATACTAAACGAGGGATGAAATATGGAGAGAGTTAGATACTAGTGCTTTTAGTTGTCTTGATATTACTATAGAATACATAAACTGGGGAAAGAATATGGTTCTAATCAATGAGACGATGCATATTTGTTTGGACATAAATCGTCAAAACCAGTTTTACCCTAGATTTGATTTAGTCCAAGAAATTTTCGAGTTGATTCCGATTATTTTGAATGATGATAATAATAATAATTATGATTATTTTGATGGAGAGTTCGTTGATATTTTTCAAGACGGAAGTATTTGCATAGTGAATTTCGCTTTTGTTTACCGGAAGAGATGAATATTGGTCTCTTTAAGTGGATGGATGTTTGGAAGTTAGAGCAATATGGTAAGAGGGATTCTTGGAACAAAAAATTTTCCTTCGATATGGGTATACTTGATTTCCGTATAGATATCACATCTTTTGGGAAATTAATTTTGAAAAGAGCGTGCGGGCGCGCGCGCGCACACACACACACACTTTTTTTTATAAAATTTGGAAAAAAATAAAATGGAAAGAGAAAATGGATATTCAACCAGAAAAATTCTAAATTACTTAAATACTACTACCTCCACGGATTGGTGCACGTTGACCTGCACAAATTTTAATGAAAGTGAATTGATTTTATTAAAGAATGAAAGAAATGGGGTAAGTGTGGATTAAATAATTAAAATAAAAGATAAAGGAAGTGGGTTGGGGTAAGTGTGGAATAAACGATTAAATATTAATATGGGGTATTTGGTGTAAGATGGATATAATAAAATAAGGAGAGGAATTTCCAAAAATAGAAATTCCATCAATATTTTAATTACGATCGATTAAGGAAAGTGCACCGATCATTTCCATACGGAGGGAGTAACAAAATAGACAAAATGTGAATAAATAATACTACACACTACTACAAAGTAGGCTTATAGCAACGCCCTTTTATGCAACAGTTTAATTGGCGTTGCTATATCATAGCTATTGTAACAGTTAAATAAAAATTAAATTGAGTAGAATTTGGCTTTGGAGAAATGTTGCTATAGAAAAACTATGGCAACAGTTGTGTATTATACTTATTCTATTACAACAGTTTTTAGTTTTTTAATATTTTGATGAGATATTGCAACGATTTTTTTTGTTAATCATATAAAACAAGTTAAAAATATAATCAAAAATAGGTTTATTAAAAAAATTAAATTTAGCGATAATATGGTTTTTGACCTCCACACTTTTCACGATTCTTTACATTTTACCCAAAACCCTTAAAACACTTTCTTCGTCCACATTCTCTTCGTTCTTCGTCCATCAGTCGCGCCTCTTCATTCTTCGTTCCCTTTCATCCTTCTATTCTTTTTTCTTTGATACATTCGTCATTGATTCTTGAAAATTGGCTTTTCTGAATTGGCTATTCGGTCTTGAATTGGAGATAAAGAGAAATTGGGGAATTGTATTTCTGAAATGGCGAGAAGTACACGGTTATTTGGTATGTGTATCCCTTTGAATTTGGTCTTAAATGTCACAATTAGGCTACTTCAGTTATTAACCCATTATAATTGCATTTTTTTGTGTGGTTTTGAGGGCTAAATTAGGGTTTCTTAATTAAGAAATTTGCATAATTAGGGAATCAGTTGATTTTTATTCATGCGTGTGTTTTTTAATTCCTATGGATTATTTTGGATGATTCTAATTTTGAATTCTGGTACTTCATGTCGATTTTTTTTAAAAAGCTTGCTGCGTTGTTGAGGATTTTGGTTAGAGAGGAGATAATTATTTGTGGACTAGGCATAGATTGTTCGCATTTTAAAGAGAGATCAAACCCGTAAGCATAATGTGGCCGTCTGTTATAACTAAGAACATTTTCCAGCTTTAGATCATAGTATACTATGTATGTGGTTGTACTCCAATGCTATTGCTTCTTCTGATACATAAACCTACATGGAGTAAAGAAAAACAATCTATCATCAAGACTTCTTATGTCACTACTTACAATGTCTAAAAACATAAAGAGTTGAGATGATTTAACAACTTATGCTGAACAAATGTCGAAAAACATAAAGAGTTGAGATGATATTACAACTTATCCCGAACAGAGGGATCATATAATATTAAATGTAATCAAGGATTGATAATATGATGGAAGGTGTGTGGGGAGTCCCGGAGATAATGAAATGGTCAAATTATTCAAAAGAAAAAGAAACTTTAAGTAATTGCCTCTAGGAAAAACATCTTAATCTAACCCGAGGTTAATAAGCTTAATTATGCAAACAATATGATACAATTAAGTTGGTCAGTTCTAATTTGTTGTATGCACATCTGTATAGCTGTATTCTGATTTTTACCACTTCTATTCTGACCTATTGGTCTCTTGCAACTGACTAAGCAGAAGATACCCCTTCGCAACAGTCCTCACTATTCTCTGTTTAATAACGTCTGGCTTGTTTGGCCCTAGTCTCTTTTATTTTTTAAGAAATCAGTGAAGACGTTTTCTAAAAGCATTGAATTAAATTAGGCCGCCATCTTAGAATTCTCGTGTTTTCTTTATTTTATTTTTTGGAATGGGAAAAAGTCTAAGAAATGATATCTTGGTACGTTCATTAGGTTGTGGCCATGATTTATATTCTATTGTTAACTTTCAGACATGGGTTGTTTTATTTTCTGAATATCTGATCTTTGATTCACGTTCATTCAAATTTAAGGTGTTAGATTTAATAAAAATGTTCATTAATATCTGGTCCTAGGTAGTTGACCTAATCATTTTCTGTTCAAGGTTAGTCATGCACTCATGCCCGTTGCCATTTAAAGCAGCTAGGCCCAGAAAGCACGGTTGAATTTTATATTATTTATATTATTATTATTATGGACATACAAACCTGCCTGCGGAGCTTGTTTTAATTGACCTGTATTGTAACATTCATGAATTCTCATAATTTATGTACATCCTTTCATTTGTTTCTCCCTTTTCTTTTCCCTGCGGTTGTACAAGAAGTTTTGTAATTTCTAACATTGGTTGTGCTATTTATAGGATTACATATACCCAAGGTAATTTCACTACTACTATTTCACTCAGTTTATCATGTGTGTTTATGACATCATTGATTGTGGTGCTTTGTTATTATGGCATGCTTTTAGGATAGCTTGCAACTTGGTTTTGTTATTGTTTGTATATATTATTCAAATTTATCATTGAACTTTTTTACTTTAGAATAATGACTCATAATACCTATTTTCGAACTGTTAAAACTGAGATTTAATAGACTATGTTAGTACAACTGAAAATGACTCAATTCCTTCTTGTTTCCATCGGCACTCTTGGATTGAGAAATTTTGATTTTCCATAGAAAGCTTTAGACCAAAACCCTATCTTTCTTAAGCTCTTCCTCCCTTTATTTCTTTTCTTCCTGTTGTTGTTTCATGCTGACACCAATCATTTGTAGTAATCAGACTCACCCCCCTTTTGTTCCACTATTCACTTTGATAAAGGGTATGTCCCTTGGAACTTTATATTGTTAGCTTCATTTCCTTAATTTTCCCTAGAAATATCTCCATTCTAATCTCGCTGCACCTTCTTCATCTTGTTTCCTCTAAAAAACCAGATTATAATGTCATGTGATTTACTGGTTTTTTATCACATTTTCTTTTCATATATTTTTTTTGGTTATCTTTGGTGTTGGATCTGAAGATTCTTCTATGATATATTTGTATAGGTTAATGCCAGTGGCCAATTTTGTGGAGTGGAAGAAATGGCTGGACAAGTTGATTTTGAGAAGAATGCAGATTACTGGCAGCAAGATAGATGGACAGTACAATTCGCAGTTCGTTGGCATATAATCAAGGACATACCTAATAATAAATTTCGGCACATTTTGCTAGAAAATAATGATAACAAGCCTGTTACTCATAGCCGAGACTCTCAAGAGGTATTAATTTCTTTTACCATGACTCGTATAGAGGATATGATTTGCTCCCGTTTTTTTTCTATAATTATGCCATTATTTCAAAATTTTATAGTGATAATGTGTTGTATAAAATTCAGCATGGCTGGAAGGCTGAAGCTGTTTAGGTAGTGTGCTCGTCGCATGTACATGTGTTCTAACCTTATTTTTTTTTGTCGATTTTTTTATTGTTTCAAAATTGCTTGTGTTGGATTCATACTATTTGTCATATGAATTTGGAACAAGTTTAATGAGTTCAATTTTTGTAGGTAGTTTAATTTTTGTAGATAGTTCAATTTTTAACAAAACTCTACCGAATTTTCCACTTTCACTATCCTTTTATGGTACAGACTTTTGTAATAGACAAGGGTCTACAATGCGAGTTTTGATAAATACACATGAATCATTGGGTATTGAAAAATGTTATCCTTTACCCATTATTCTTATTGTTTAGTTTAGTCATTCATGTTAGAGATTTTTTTCTTACGTATTTGGATTTATTTATTGATAATAAGTGTCTTATAAAAATGTTACACTTGATTTGTTTGTTGTGCAGGATGGTGCATATATTCAAGAATTACAAGTTACTTTAATATAGGGTTTTTGGCGCATGAATATTAGTTAGGTTTTAAAAAATAGAGTTGCGTGATTGCAATAATTTTATTGAATTGATGTAGTTTTAGAATCAATATTTTTTGTATTATTCAGATGATTGTAATAGATATATGCTTAAGAAATTAAGCTATTTTAAATGTAAACATTTTTTGAACTTATTTGTTATGAAAATCTTATTATATGCAGTTTATATTTATTACATATATATGGATAACTAAATTCATTGGAGAACGTGTCTTTAGACCAATTCAAAGCATTATCATAAGAGCAGTTGAGAGCGTTGCAATAGACTTGATTGAAAACGTTGATATAAACTCAAGTGCAAGTGTATCTATAAACTCAAGTGCAACTGTGCAAGTGTTGCCATAAACTCAAATGAATGTTTTGCCATAAACTCAATTGTAAAGGTTTCCATAATCAAAACTAAAAGTGTTGCCATAAATTCAATACAAAGTGTCGCTATAGATACAATTAGATGTGTTACTGTAAGTATAAGAAAGCGTTACCTTAGTTTTAAACTTCAACCAACTACAAGCGAATAAGTGTTGCCTTAAGATGACGAATATTGTTGCCTTAAATGTGTAAATGTTGGCTTAAGTTGTTGAATAACTGTTGCCATACATTAAAAGTGTTGCCTATAAAAAGCGTTGCCATAGTTAATTATAGCAACGGTTTATACTAACTGTTACCTAAATTCGGGAAACTGTTGGCATAGACTTATAGCAACGCCCCCTATTGGTAACAGTTTTTAAACCGTTGCTATAGGCCTATTACAACGGTTACTTGGTCTATGGTAACGGTTAATTGTCGTTGCTATAAGCCTATTTTGTAGTAGAGACACTCACCTTTTCCTTTTCCTTTTGCGTTTTTTTTTCAAATCTTTCCACATAATGATTTTCTTTTGAACGCCAATTGCTTCTTTCTCAAACTTGCTTGAAATATCAAAAAAAATATCATTTTGTTTGTTCTTTTTTGTCAAATTTTTTGCATTATTCGTTAAAATTTAGTGTTTTATGGGTGATTATTGTTGGTAATTACAATGCAATACGAACCCCTTTAACATGATAATGCTTGTGGGCCCGTTTCATTGTTGTCGTGGGTATTGGTTTTGGAGTATTGTTTGGGAGTTGAGGTTTATACCAGATTCCTTATAAATAATCTTTTATTTATTCAAATAAAATAACCTAGAGACACAGAGAAACAATAAAACCCTAAACAAATATTATCTCTGGCATTATTTTCCTATCGAGATCTGAGCAGTTCTTGGAGTAATTCCAGCCTTCCAATTGGGGTACAGAGTTGGAACGTAGCTGTGTTACCCTCAGGGAGCAATCGTCACTGAGAACCTTGTACCGGTGGTGGAGAAATACACTTCTAGGGCAGGCGTAAAACCCGTCACAGCTTTTGAGATCAATTATTGAGTATTGTGTTCTTCCCTATTATTTTATTGTTATTTTCATGGTTACAACGTATTATCCAACAATCTAGAAGCGTATTTTGGGTTGTTACCATGAATTATACGGATATATTATTTGTTTGGCGAGGAACATATTTGTTGCGCCTACTTCCAATTACAAGGGCCGGATTCATGTAATAATGATTTGACGGTAATCTGGATGTCCGCTAATTTTTAATAAGCGTTGTTGTTCATTTCCACAGTGATTTACCAATTGAGTTGAGCAAGAATAATTTCGATACTTCTGATCGAAATAGGAAGGAATATCTGATGGTGCTAAGTTGTTGCGGATGACGGTTTTGTTTTATTGCCGGTTAAATAGTCAATGTATTACTCATGGAGGACAAAGCTTTGTGATTAATTGTCATGCTTCAAACTGCTCAATGTTATAAAAATTACGGAGCATTATTGGTGGGGTATCTTGGGATTGATTATTTTGGCCGGACGACATTTGTTAAGATATTACCTGTGGGGTTGCAGCTCCGTCGCCTTGAAGTTGCCATGAACCATCCTTCTGCATTTGTTAAAGTCAAAGAGATCCAAATTCCAAAAGCAATTTGAACAGAAAAAGATAGTTCTTGGTGTTGACGACATGGATATATTTAAAGGAATCAGTCAGTGATAATAAAGATAATCAGGGTTTGTTGCTGATGATAACTCTAGGATTATTTTTTATTGCTAAGGTTTAATGCGTGTAGAAATAGGAGACGGAAGAAACTAACAAAGGGGAAGGAGTTTAGCGGGACCACTTGATTTTGTAAATCACTTGACAGATCTGCAAAACCTCCTGTCACGTGATCAATGGTTGATAAAGAAAATTATAATTCAATATCAGTACTCTCCATAGATCAATCGCGGCAAGCAGTTAATGCCACGGCAATGTGGTATGCTAGTAATGCTACTGTATAGTTGGGGAAAGGAGTGATTAATTTCGCAAGGAGAACTTGGACCCAAACATGCTCGACATCAGGGAAGTTCCATCTCTTTTTAACATTGTTTGATTCTAACTTTACATAATACGATTATTAATTATGTGCCATCCGTTATGCAAAATTTTTCATTTGATGCATTATTGTGTTATGTGGGGGTTTTGTTAGTAAGTCCAAGAATATAAGATACATAAGATAAAATTGTAACAGTGAAAACATTATAACATCCGAACACGAAATATTATCATATAATTCCAAGAATATAAGATACATAAGACAAAATCTGATGTATCTTATAGCTTTAGTTTTTCTTTAAAAAAATAAATTTGATAGTTGATTTTTTCCCACGTGAGGGTTGTGCAGTTCCATACCCATGGTGTTAATTGGTTCCGCCACTGTGTGTGACCAATGGGGAATTTTAATTATATAAGATTTAATTAAGGATTTAGTTTATTTAGTTAAACTAACCTATATTCTTGGATTCATCATGTGTGGATCTTATGCATATACGTGGTCATATACGATTGGCTTTGATCGATTGTGTTCATATTTGTGTGAATCATATATATATATATATATATATATATATATATATATATATATATATATTTATATATATATATATATATATATTTATATATGTATATATATATTGTTACATCGTACACATTTTAAGATGAGACTAATAAGAGCTAATCTTAAACAAATGAGTCGGTAAAGGTATGTCCTAACTACATACGAGTTTGTAGAAGAGTTGCTTGGTAACTACCAATTTCTTGTTGAGTGGTCATAATATTATCGCATATATGATCGTAGCATATTGTCATTAAAATCTATGTAGAAAGAGTTTCTCATAACTTGAATATGCTAACATGCTTGATGCTCTAATATTGTATGATTGATTTATGACTTGATGATGCTTGTGATGTAAGCATACTTTGTAGGTAATCCTGTATTGCACAGGTAGAGATCGTGAAAGTAATCTCCATAATTCACCGAAAGGTACAATGGGAAGAGGATCAAACGAATAGGTTTGAGATGCCCATTGAGTAACAATGATGAGCCTAATATGAAGTTTATGGTCAATATCATTGGATCCTACAAGTCAAGATGCATACAATTAGTAATATTCTATTGAATGATGGATCATTTTGGGGGTAAGTAATTTTATCGCATTTCTTTATACGGTCATTCACTAGCTACTGTATGTGTGAGTTGCCAGGTACAATCAATTAATTGGAAAAGTGAGACACATTCGTGCAATAGACATGGAAAAATACAATTATTTGTGAATGTGATACCTTCCTGAAGGAAATAATGCCCTTGGTCCAAGTATGCATTTAATGATAAGTCTAATAAATGCGGTTCAGAATTAATTAACAAGTTAATAATTCAGTGAGATCAAGTGAGCTGAATTCCTAGCTAGAGGCTGCTTCAGTTCAAGTGGAATTAATGATATTAATCCACAGCTTACTCTTGACTGAACCCGTAGGGTGACACAAATAGTACGTAAACGGATCAAGTATTTAATGGCATTAAATACTCCGTCTATGGATATTCGGAATCGACGGATCTTGGTTTCAGTGGGAGCTGAGATCGTCAAAGGAAAGTAAATGAATACTCCGGAAACGACGATATTGCCGGAAACGGAAATATGGATCGTCTCGGAAATATAAATATTATCCAAGTCGTAGATGTTTCGGGAAACGGAAACATGGTACGTATCGGAAAATATTATCGGAAATGGAAATATTACCGGAATCGGAAATATTGCCGGAAACGGAAATATTGTCAGAATCGGAAATATTATCGGAATCGGAAAATAATTCCGGAAACGAAAATATTAAATATTTGTTCGAAACGAAAATTAATTCCGGAATCGGAAATGTTAAATATTGTTCGTATCGGAAATGAATTCCGGAATCGGGAATTTAATCGGAAGCGTATCGTACGAATTAGCATTGGACGAGGCTTGCTAGACGAAGGCCCAGCACGAAGCCAGGCCGTTGCCCAGCAAGCCACACGCATCAAACAAACACGCCAAGGCCTCGACCAGGCCCAGCGTAAGGCCAGACGCAGCCAAGGCTTGGCACGCGCGCACTGATCAAATAAATGGGCTGCGGGCAGTGGGCCTGTGCTCCGTGCGCTCAGCGTGGGCCGCGAGGCTTGCGCATGGGCGTGCGGTGCTTGTGCGATGCTCGTGTGCGTGCTATACGAATCCTAAAGCTATCGGAATTCGTGCATTGATTAAATCCTAATCCTAAAAGATTAAATTAATTATTTTAGAGTTCTAAAAGGATTTTAATTAATTAATTAATTAGTATTCTAACCGGATTCGAAATCCTTTCCATGGTTCTATAAATATATGCCTAGGGTCATAAATTTATACACGAGGTTTTGAACAAGTATTCATACAATAAAACAGTGATTTTTGAGCAGAAAAATCAGTCACATTCTTGCCCATAATTAGCCGAAAATTATAGTACCTTAAGGGAGATTCTAGTTGGTCAATCTTAAGGCGGATCCGGACGTGCTGTGGACTATCTACGGAGGGACGACACTTGGAGTCCTAAAGACTTGTTCTTGTTCGGTTCGGGCGCAGCTAGGGAGGGCATGGTACAAAGTGTATGCACTACATTATGCTAACTGATTATGTGTAAATAATATGTTTCCTGGCATTAAGGTTTTCCGCATGATTTATGTTTTGTCATATGTATCATAACCTAACAGTGGTATCACGAGCCTCTTATTATTTACATAATCTAAATTGCATGACATGGTTATATTTTACAAATTTGCAAAGAATTAAAGGGGGTGATTAATTTTCGTAATTGTTAATTAATTGCAAATTGCGTTTATTTAATTATATGTACGCAGTTTTTTGGCAGTTTATTCGTTACTCAACGAAATCGAGTGATTTTTGTGTCAATTCTGCATGTAAAAGGCATTCTAAAATTTTGACAAATATAATGTTTTTCGCCAAACCCAGAATTCCCAAATTCGAACCCTAACTATGACTTTTCGGAGGTTTTAGTTTTTCGAACGCAAAAGTTTGTAAATTTAAGATGTTAAATTGAATATTTGCGATTTTTGTTGATAAATCTTGAATTTTTGATTGACCTACTGTATATGTTTAACAATTTTGAATGCCTAACTTGTTAATTATACAACCTAATTTGTAATTGTAATTAATTTGTTGAAATTCGAATAATTTAGAATTTGATTTGATTTTCATAATTAATTGGCAATTTAATTAGGTATCCATGATTAAAAACCACCATAAGAATTGTTAATTTATGATAAATTTTAATTTTTATGACCTAGATTTGAATCCATGTTAATCGGAAATTAATTGATTAATAAATTTTCGATTTTTCGCCCTAAAATTATGAAATTAATATGATTTATTAATTTGTCATAAATTTTAAATTAAAAATTTTAAATTTTTCTGAAAAACGCTAATGATTGTTGCACGCACAAAGCAAAGGATGCTACGTGTTACCCTTAAGGGGTATTGTATAGTGCGGGCACGCGACGACGAGCAAGGGAGCTCGTCGCCCGTGCGGTACGAATGCAGCGAGCAAACAAGCATGGCACGCGCGCGAGGCTAGGCTGCCTGGGCGTGTGTGCTGTGTACATGGGCGATGGGCGATGGGGCGTGGCACAAGGTCGACGCGCGCGCGCGGGAGAGTGCAAGCTGGGTCGCCCAGCGAGCACTGCTCCGCGCACCAACGAGCGCTGCCTCGCCACGAGAGATTGCTCGCGCCTAGCGAGCGGTGCATCCGTTGCGTGTAGCTGCCGCTGCATTGTGCCATGGCCGTGCGATCAGTCGTGCACTCGATGGGGCTTTTGACGCAAGCCCAAGTGCCTCGTCGTGTTACGATTGAGTCGTTTTGAATTTTAATTTGAATTTTCAGTTCGGAAATAATTTTAATTAATTTTAAAATTAATAATTTAAATAGTTTTCTTGGATTTTAATTTTGAATATTATAATTATTATAAATTTTAATTTATACTAATTATTTTAATAAAATTAAAAACCTTGAATTAATTTAAATTCGTTTAAATCAACTGAAAATAAATTAACTAAATGGATTCGATTATAATTTTATATGAGCTTTAAATTTTAATTAAACTTGTATGTTTCCGGATAGACTAGAAATACATTTTTATGTTTTAAATTAGTAAAGCATATAATTTATTGGTTTAAGTGGGAGCCTTTAGTCATAAACTCTTGGTTAGGTCTACAAATCCTCTAAGGTTAAACAACTTGATTAGAATTAATAAGGACTGAATAATTGGTAGATTATTGGTGCCCTTGATTAATTACTGCAAATATTTATGTGATGCATACAATGTGTTTTACTAACCAGCTATGTGGGCCATTAATGATAATGAATGGGTGAATGGTATATATTGTATATGTATTGTTTTGCAGGTTATGAAGTGACTAGTATGGCCCAAATATGATAGAAAATATGGTATACGTACCATTAATTTGAATGTAATTGGTCTAATGCACCAAAGTTTTTTTTTCAATTCAAAAATGGTCTGCGTACCATCAAATAGTTGTAATTAGTTTAATTATAGCTGATCCTATTTGAAGAAAATGGCGCCTCCCACGGAGAAATTCAAGAAGTTTCCAATCCATTTTCAAGACGGATTTTGAAGTTGAAGCTTCAAGATGAAGTCGGGCCATACTAGATCACATTTATCTTATGCATGCTTTAAGTTATTTATTGCTGTTAAATGTGTCTTAATTATGCATGAGATTATGGCTTGATTATGTTGCATGATTAAAGATTTTAGTTCACTTACAATCTAACCAACATAGTAAGAGCCTTAAGTTCCAAAGTTTAAAAATTGAGTTAAAAGGTGCCATGCCAAAATAACACTTACTTGGATAACCTTTACATCAATCAAGTAATAGTTTTACGCTCAGCGAGGTGTTACTTATTGATCCTAAAGGGGTAAGGTACACAAATAATTGTGAGTACATGTTAGTTTTGGTGAAACTCAACGATATAAGTAAGGAGTCCTTTTATGTCATGGCAAAATCGATAGGTTTACCTAATAAGTTCTTAGACGTACCTATCAACCAAGAGTAGTTTCTAGACTATTAGCAAAAGGCTTTTTGCTTACCTAAAATATTTTAGAATTGAGTCAAAATACATAATGTGCTTAATTCTTCAATGATTTAAGGGTCTTGGAATCATTTTATTCACACCTATCGGAACAAAAATTCGAATAAAATGCTAATGACTTGTTTAAATTGCATGATTGCTTTAATTTTCAAGTTATTACTCATGATAAATGTTTAGACTTTGCATGCTTCAATGTATGTTTTAATTATTGTTTATAATTGTATGTCTTGCACTGCAGTAAACCCTTTCAGAAAGGTAACAGTAAATTTCCTTGATTGGTAGTGAATCCAAGAACGATTCACGGAGATGAGAGAAAATGAGCAATTTAAAATGTACGTTTCTTTTAGCAACTTTTATGGTTGTTTTCGAGTATCAAAGTCAAATGGAAAACCGATTGGTGCTTGTGAATTCAAAATACAATGTAGTTTTGAGATCATAAAGCATTGAGTTTAAACGCTCAGCTTTACCAATGTTTAACAACCTAATATCTTTTTCATTTAATTCTCGAATGAGTCTAGTCCCTAGACATTCGAATAGATCGATGCTTAGAGAACTTTAGAAGCTTCTGGTAAATTCATCTAGTTGAAAAGAATATTCAACATAAAATAAAATGGTAAGAACTTTGGAATGACATTGGACATGTCTAACAAAGGATAAAAGTCAACACTAGAGATTTCAATTCTTAAGACTATAAGAAAGGGTACCAAGAAATAGGAAAACAAGGAACAAATGAAAGGAATTTACGATTCCGTTTCTACCTATAAGTTTATGTTTAAAGTGAAGTGTCATAGCAATCAAACTTCCTTGGTATCATATACCGCTTGAGGTTCTTACTTCGGTAATAACTCAAACAATGGAAGCTAGGCTACACTAATGACCTACAAGTGGGAAATGAAGCATAGCAATGCTACATTAGTTGTAGGGTCATCTAGTTTGTTTTAAGCCCTTTTAAGGCTGGAACTTAATGGCTATTATGTTCCATAATCAGCATACCTAAATTTCTGCTTCAAACACAGAAAGACTCACATTCAAGAAATACATTAACGGGTATTAAATGTTTGAATAAAATGGTCATTTACGGGTTGAGTCAATATGCTTGATTAAAACAAACAACTCTTTAACAACAAGAACTTTACTAGGTTCAAATCAACCCCTTGATTTGAGTTCCACAAACCGTTAGCATTGTTGCTTAGACCATGTCAACAAGTTAACATTCTAAAGCTCTATTTTAATGGACTTTTGAAAGTTGGTTGATTTCTAGATAAATTCAAGACAAGCTAGTCTTACTTGTTGAAAGTAACAAAGGATATGAACTATTGTTAGAACGCCTAGACAATAGAGTTCAAAGCTAAAGAAAGATTTTATGACTTTATTATTTCACATGGACTTGAGTGAATATAGGTTTATTTATTCAAATATGATATAAGTTTGAATCTGTTTGGCTAGTTCAAAGATTCAGAAGTACAAAATCCACTTGGCAAGAAATCATAAAGATCTAGGTTAGATCATGTTGATGATTACTTATACCAAGAATGATCATCAATGATTATGTGTTGTAATTTCACGATTTAGCTCCATAAGATATGGCATATCTAAGTTGGAATGATCGAAGTCAATTAGTACTTGATTCGATCAATGATGAATCATAAAGACTTTTCCTATAATTTCTAAAACAAAATGCTCAAACTACTACCAAACTAAACCAAATTCGTCAAAGCTATTGAAAAGTAATTTCAGAATATCTTTTCATGATATATCTAAAGAGTTCCTAAACTCAGTGGGAGCTTAGTGTTTGTTATTCGACAAACTAAGGTCCAAGTTTAGATATATGTTTCATTGTGATTTATTCAAATGAGACACAAGGGTATTGTTCCTACCACGAATTTTTTAGAACATAATGTTTGTTTGCTCGAAATAATGTCCTTTTGGAGATTCGTTTCCAAAATGACAAGTGGGAGAAAATAGACCTCGAAAGTTTTCGAGGCGAACAACAAACATAAACGGAAATTCCGAAGGCTTTTCGAAGTGCTTCAGAAAATCCGAACTTATTCTTTAAGGACTTTAGAAGTGGCTTTAAAGAATAAACATCTCTTAGAAGACTTTACAAGTGTTTCAAGGAGAACAGAATATTTAAAGGACTTTCAAGTGGCTATTTATATTCTATTGTTTGATGTTCTATACCCAAGTAGACATAGAGTTCAAGTCACTAAAACTATGAGATTCTTCTATTAGATAGTGAAGAAACATGGAGTTCAGGTCACTGAAGCTATGCGATTCTTCTATTAGATATTGAAGAAAGCTACAACTTGCAGTCAAACTATTATCATGTAGATTAATGAGTTTGTGACCTGTAAGAAAGCTATGACGAAACCCAGATTCTCTAAAATGGTTAGAGGCCATATATAGACTCAAATGTTTTAAATGGTTAAAGGCCATAAAACATACTCAATGTTTTGATGACCAAAATTGAAATTTTGTTGATTTGCAAGAATAGTTTCACACCTATTGGTTGCAAGTTTGTTTTAAGCATAAAAACCATCAAACATGAAATTATGTTCACACACAAAGCTAGATTACTTGCTAAAGGTTACAAGAAAATTCACGGTGTGGATTGTGTTGAAACCTCATGCAAAATCGTAATGCTTAAGTCTATAATTCAAGCAATGATTGCATATTGGTACATATGGCAATTGGATGAAAAAACGTATTCCTCAATTAAATGTTGGAAGAAAACTATGTACATGGCATGTCATAAGATTTGTGGATCCAAATAATGCTTGAAATGAATGCTAGCTTATGAAATCTAAGTACAAATTTAAGCAAGCAATTGGGAATTGGAATTGTATTTTAGTGAAGCTAATAAGTATTTTAGTTTCATAAAATGTACATGATTCTTATAGATATATAAGAAGTTTAGTGGGAGTACATAAAACTTAATTGGTCCTATGTGTGTCATACACATATCTCTCTATTGTGAAATAACATTCAAATGCTAATGACTTAGATTTGAAAATTATTCATCAATGACGGACCAAGGCGAAACTTAGTGCATACTGGGTATTAAGATCCATTCACAAAGATCTTATAATATTGTTCTGGATTAAGTAATGGAATTTACTAAATCAAACACGAAATACTCCATTGGAGATATTCGACCCATATGAATAAATCTAAGTAAAAGATGTTTGAACTATGTATAAGCATTTACTAAGTTAAACATCAAAGGATCTAAGTAAGATTCTTAACCTATATTATATGTCAAAGAATTTAGCTGGATTTAGTATCTACTGAAACTAGATGAGCTAAAGATACATGAATAGAATTCAATTGGGAATTATTCTGCAAAAGAATTTATCATGTATGATATAATATGAGGATCGCCAAAAACGTATAGTATGACTTTAGGCATGACGAACATATACCAATCTCTATTGATCTAAGTGAAGGTCAACTAGATTGAGATCAAGAAAAACTTATGGTACTTGAAAAGGTACATAGGAACAGTTCTTGACTCAAGGAAATAAAGATATGCTAAATATTGATTCTACACGCATAAACACTGGCAAATGATCAAGAAAGATCCCTTTGGAGTTAACCATTGGCAAGGACGAGCTATAGAGCATCGTGTTTTGAAATGGAAACATGGATTGGAGACCATGAGTTGTTGCGTGGGAAATTAAATATTAATTTCTATGTTTTAAGATACTGATGGAAAGTCTTCCACATATCCGTTAACTTCTTGGATAAGCAAATCCAAACAAAGCATCACTAGCAACCTATACAGTTGAAGTAAAAGTAATTATTGCCTAAGAAGCAATGAAACAAGGTTGTTTAAGTTCAAGAGTTCTTCACTGAACTTGGGTGGATCACATGTCTGCTAACCTGATGGTTCTTCATTGCAAAATGTGTGGAACCACTATCGAAGTAAGAAAGACTAGATTACATAATAAACAAACTCAAAAGATCTTATCATCATATCTCGAAGAACATTCGATGAAAAGGATATTAAGATTGGCAAAGCATGATAACTAAACCTATGCAACAAGTGAGAAACAACACTCACATTGTGGCACTGGAAATCGAAGCATAGTTTTGAATTCCACTAGTTGTTTTAAAGATGGGTTCGAGGCCCATGGTTGTAAAACATTAGGGGTTGAACATTTGTCATATATGAAATGTATTTTCATATTCCATTTAATCTTGGTTTAGTATTAAATGATGAGTCCCTTCAATTTGACGATATATTCAAGATAGACTATCAGGACCAGTCCTGTATCTAAGAAATGTCTATCAAGTGAACTTGAATGTCAAAAGTTGAAAATGGTCCCTGGTCGGAGTTTTCTATAAAGATGGACGCATAGAAAATGTTAGACGACTAGAATGCAAGATGACTAGTAGTTCTGTTTCTTGAACTATGGGGACATGGCAATGTCATAATCATTTGCGTAGATACTTACTTTGGGAAGACTAGTATCGGACAGACCTATGAAACTTTACTGTAAGAGATGAAAATCTGTCATAAGTAAATTTCATTAAAATTATTAGTCACTAATCCTCAATACCTGAGTGATTTGAGATTACTTGTTTGAGAACTGCTTACTTTGACGTTGTCAACCGTCGCACCGTAAAAGGAGGCTATATAGGCAACGCTCAGGTAATCACCTATCAAACGAAGTCTAATCTCAAGATCGCAAGATTGGGATTTTCCTCTCATAAATCGGGATGAGATGCTGAAAGTTGTACAAGGCCACTCGGAGAGCTAGAAACTGTAAAATGCATGGCCTTGCTCAGATGAATCATAGGCTATGATTATCTGTTTATTTGATCAGTTGAACTCTAAAACCGAGAAACACCTCTGGACATAATAAGGATGACAACTCTTACCTTATGTTCAAGAGCAAGCATCGAGCGACAAAGGAATTAGGAAATGCACACTTGTCCCTAAGGACAAGTGGGAGACTGAAGGAAATAATGCCCTTTGTCCAATTATGCATTTAATGATAAGTCTAATAAATGCGGTTCAGTATTAATTAACAAGTTAATAATTCAGTGAGATCAAGTGAGCTGAATGCCTAGCTAGAGGCCGCTTCAGTTCAAGTGGAATTAATGATATTAATCCACAGCTTACTCTGGACTGAACCCGTAGGGTCACACAAATAGTACGTAAACGGATCAAGTATTTAATGGCATTAAATACTCCATCTATGGATATTCGGAATCGACGGATCTTGGTTTCAGTGGGAGCTGAGATCGTCAAAGGCAAGTAAATGAATACTCCGAAAACGATAATATTGTCGGAAACAAAAATATGGATCGTATCGGAAATATAAATATTATCCAAGTCGTAGATGTTGCCGGAAACGGAAACATGGTACGTATCGGAAAATATTATCGGAAATGGGAATATTACCGGAATCGGAAATATTGCTGGAAACGGAAATATTGGCGGAATTGGAAATATTATCGGAATCGAAAAATAATTCCGGAAAAGGAAATATTAAATACTTGTTCGAAACGGAAATTAATTCCGGAATCGGAAATGTTAAATATTTTTCGTATCGAAAATGAATTCCGGAATGGAGAATTTAATCGGAAGCGTATCGTACGAATTAGTATCGGACGAGGCTTGCTAGACGAAGGCCCAACACGAAGTTAGGCCGTCGCCCAGCAAGCCACACGCATCAAACAAACACGCCAAGGCCTCGACCAGGCCCAGCGCAAGGACAGGCCCAGCGCAAGGCCAGGCCCAGCCAAGGCTTGGCGCGCGCGCACAGATCAAACAAATGGGCTGCGGGCAGTGGGCCTGTGCGCCGTGCGCTCAGCGTGGGCCGCGAGGCTTGCGCATGGGCGTGCGGTGCTTTTGCGATGCTTGTGTGCGTGCTATACGAATCCTAAAGCTATCGGAATTCGTGCATTGATTAAATCCTAATCCTAAAGGATTCTAATTAATTAATTAATTAGTATTCTAACAGGATTCGAAATCCTTTCCATGGTTCTATAAATATATGCCTAGGGTCATAAATTTATACACGAGTTTTTCAACAAGTATTCATACAATAAAACAGTGATCTTTGAGCAGAAAAATCAGTCACATTCTTGCCCATAATTAGCCGAAAATTATAGTACCTTAAGGGAGATTCTAGTTGGTCAATCTTAAGGCGGATCCGGACGTGCTGTGGACTATCTACGGAGGGACGACACTTGGATTCCTAAAGACTTGTTCTTGTTCGGTTCGGGCGCAGCTAGGGAGGGCACGCTACAAAGTGTATGCACCTAAATTATGCTAACTGGTTATGTGTAAATAATATGTTTCCTGGCATTAAGGTTTTCCGCATGATTTATGTTTTGTCATATGTATCATAACCTAACACTTCCTTGAGTATGTGATATTAAAGAGAAGATATTCTTTAAGTAAGGTCTTGGCACAAGTTGGTGTCAAACTAGTTAAGGGGAAAAGTTTCTAAATCTATGTTGTGTTCAATTTCTACAAAAAACACTTGTTAAGACGAGCTTATGCTCTTAATGAATCTATATCCCGGATTTGGGTGGTTCTATGAGAGAACTTGATGGATTTACCGTTTCGTGTGAGGTTGAGTATTTTACTCTTAATGTATCTAGCCTTATGGTTCCCTAGAATGGGTGGTACTATAAGAAGCCTTGATAGATACACCACTTTATGATTGGGAAGGTTAATCATTGTTGCTCTTATGAGTCATAGTCCTATTGTGTGGATGGTTCTTATTATTGAACTTGATGGATTTAAGATTAAAGTATCTAGCCTCATTGACTTCACTTACTAAGTGATTTCATGAGAAGACTTCATATATACATTGTTCAATTTGCGAGGATG